>NC_092350.1:42224842-42283604 GCF_963676685.1 Mytilus edulis
GTTGAAATAACTTTTATTTTGTGATTTCATGTTATTAGTTTAGATTTCCCAATTGGGTATGTGAGCTATGTTATTACTTGCCACCTTTAGCATCTTTTATCGTTATTATATCACACCTTCGATATCAGGGTCTGACAGGGATGATGTTTTCCGATCTGTGCATCTGTCTGTTCATAACTATTATTAAGATTTCATGTTATGTATTACGGTTAATTAAGTTGTGGAAACTTTAATTTCAATTTATTTTAATTTTAACTTCAGTTTGAAACTTAGTATACATTTTAATAATGATGTTGACATAAAAAAAAAATATATATATATGCTAAATTAGGGTTTCAACCCAGATTTCATTAATCATTGAAGGTTGACCACGAAGTTGTATTCGCATCAACTTGAAACTTCTTGCTATACACATGGACATTATGATGTAAACTGTTTGAAAAATTCAAAATATTCCTGATATATTTACCACTGGACGTTAAGCAAGCTACAGTCAATCAAATCGATGTCGATCAAGTCTTTTCTTTTCTTTTTCTCAATCTCATTCACTCTTTTTCTTATATGTTAAGTTTATCATCGCTGTTTCACATTTTCAAAAACAATATTTGAAGTAAAAGTCTGGACTAGATTATGAACGGTCAATAAAAATAATGACCCCCTTGTGCTATGTTTTTTTTTATCATATATAATTAGTAGTAAATACAGTACTTCTGAATATTTGATAAATAGCCTGCTGTTTAATCCATATCGCCCAATTTTGATGCGCATCCTTTATCATACCCTTTATCACACCCCTACTCATTTTTTTTAAAATCCGTTTTAATTTATGAAAGCTTCTCCAGAAAATGTTTTCTTCAAAAAAAATTCCTCAAAAATTGATCCTAAATGAACGGTCATCCGGACGTGACGCAATTTATTAAATAACGTCATTGTTTGGAATGTGACGTCACAAACGTCGAATTTTCATATTTCTGACGACACGAAATGCAACTATAAAAAAATCAAATCAATGAAATACCATACAAAACGCACACAAAAAAACACCAATACACAAAATATTTTTAAAACACAGCACGCAAATTGTAAGGTAACCCAGGTGCTTCGGATGAGTAATTGAGCAGTTCAAGACAAAAGTAGAACTGAAGGTAACTCATGTGCTAGGGATCAGAAAGCAGTTTCATATATATACTCTCCTGTTGAAATATATGATAAAGCGTATAAAACATGGCAAAATCCGTATCACATGCCGTATCATCCTCAACCCAATATCAGCCCTCGGGCCTAAAGGTCCTCTGGGCTGATATTGGTATCTCGGGATGATACGGCATATGATACGGATTTTGCCATGTATTATTCGCTATATATCTTACAGTGTCACGACGGCTATCAAGCGTAAAGGGTCCTTTGATTTATACAAAAGGCGTCGCGTACGTAAAGGTTCAAGTAGACACGTCACAGCGTAGACAAACAAATCTTTCAAAGCAAATCAGATTGTCGTTTATTAAAGGAGTAGGTCCGGTAAGGGCCGATTTTAGCCTCAATTTTCAAGTTCATCTAACGAAATATTTTAGACACTTTTTAAACACTTAAGTGTCTATTTCAATTGATTCAATTAGTTAATGTGAAAAAATTTGACTAATTAAGGCAGCAACCATTTGATTTTCGGGGGGGGGGGGGGGGGGGGGGGGGGGGGGCTATGTTTTTTTTTCTGTACAAACTTTTTTTGGAAAAACAATCTATTTTTTTCGCGACAAGTCGAAAACAATTTTTTTCTTTCAATTTTAGCATTACATATAGTGGCAGCTGAGGGTGAAACAAACATTTTTTTTTCTCAGAATCAAAAACAAATTATTTTTTTCTCCAAAAACTGGAAACAAACTTTTTTTTCCAAAAAAAAAACCATAGCCCCCCCCCCCCCCCCCCCCCCCCCCAAAAAAAAAAAATCAAATGGTTGCTGCCTAAGTCATTTAAAACGCTTAATTATGAAAAATCTATCAAATATGCCAAAAATCGTCACTTTTCAGATTGTTTTTGTCAAAAATGAAAGTGGTCGCATCCGTGTTCATTTTCAACCTTTATAATATATATATATATTATGTATTATCATCAAATACAACTTACATTTCAATATTAAGAATGAAGATGAATGCGGCCACTTTCATTTAAGACGGAAACCGTCTAAAATGTAACTAAAAAGCTAAAATTGTGAAGATTTCAGTAATTTAGCATGACTTAATGATGCTAGCACCCGATGTATGTGCACTGTATTGTCAAAAACAGCCCATATTATGTAGCAGAATCATTCTACTTTCCAATAAATAACTTTACGATTACATTTTCACAATTTTGTAAAACTGCTATATTTTGGGGCCGAAAAGGGGTCTTACTGAACCTACTCCTTTGTAATATATAGCTCCTGCTACGCTCCCATGAAGTTTGTATATATAGCAAAAAAAATCTGATTAATTGACTCAAATATATATTTTACATACTTTGACCTATAATGGTTTACTTTGACTTCGATGGAAAGTTGTCTCACATTGGCACTCGTACCACATCTTCTTATATCTATATAGTGATGTTTAAAAATACCCGGGTTAAAAGACTGGTGTCAAGTCTAAATATAGAATCAAAACAAATCTGTATATCATAATCACATGGGTTTTACACATTTATTGATCATATTTACCATTTACACATTGTAGAGCATGCCAATATTGATTGAATATTTTATTGATAATGAATAGATGTTTAACTAAAGACTTCTATCATTTAATGAACAATATAGACAAACTTTCTGATGGACAGGCGATAATTTGTGATTGGAATTCTTCTGATATATCGAAATTTGTCGTGGAAGTGAGCCCATCGGATGGACCATATAAAGGCGGAAAATTCAAATTTAAGGTAATATTGTTATGATAAACCCTTTTGGAAATTGCATGGTTATTAGACTAGCGTCAAATATCAGACCCTGAATACTTAAGAAAAATGGATTTTTTTAAATCTTAAAAAGGACCAATGAAAAATGGAGATAAAATTGTGGAGAGACTGAAACTAGGTCCCTTTCATTTATTATAGACTGATATTCCTTCCTCGTGTTCGTCTCCCGGTATAGTTTTGCAATCAATAAGTCTGAAATTTCACGATGGTAAATGTTGTTTTAATGTTTCGTATCAATCGTTAACTTTCATGTTTAATTATTCCTTATTTGGGGCTATATTGAAATCCCATTGTCCACCCGTTTGTCCAACAAATATTTTGTCGCAATTTTCTCATCATAGAATTCCTTTTTCCACTCTAACACATTTAAAAATATTAATAAGACGATGTGCCTTTCGGCTATTAGAATATCGAAAAAGCAACATTCAAAATGCATTTACTCGATCATAGTATATATAGAAAACCATATATTCGAATTTATTGATGATGCAGGCAGGCGCGGATCCGGTCATTTTTAAAAGTGGGTTCCAACATATGCAAATCTTATAAAAGGGGGGGTTCGACATTATGTCCCTATACAGGAAAAGTCTTTACTAAAGTCCCTGCTCAATACAAAAGTTCTTTAACTGTTTCGATTCTTATACATCCTTCAGTTTGAACTTTCACACATTCGTGATTGAAGGTTCAACAATCGAAACAGTCGAAGAATTACATGATAGAAAGGGACAATAATACCGGTAATAGGAAGATCCACTTAAGGTTGAGGGACATACAATAATACCGGTAATAGGAAGATCCACTTAAGGTTAAGGGACATACAATAATACCGGTAATAGGAATTAAGATCCACCTAAGGTTGAGGGACATACAATAATACCGGTAATAGGAAGATCCACCTAAGGTTAAGGGACATACAATAATACCGGTAATAGGAAGATCCACCTAAGGTTGAGGGACATACAATAATACCGGTAATAGGAAGATCCACCTAAGGTTAAGGGACATACAATAATACCGGTAATAGGAAGATCCACCTAAGGTTAAGGGACATACAATAATACCGGTAATAGGAAGATCCACCTAAGGTTAAGGGACATACAATAATACCGGTAATAGGAAGATCCACCTAAGGTTAAGGGACATACAATAATACCGGTAATAGGAAGATCCACCTAAGGTTAAGGGACATACAATAATACCGGTAATAGGAAGATCCACCTAAGGTTAAGGGACATACAATAATAACGGTAATAGGAAGATCCACCTAAGGTTAAGGGACATACAATAATACCGGTAATAGGAAGATCCACCTAAGGTTAAGGGACATACAATAATACCGGTAATAGGAAGATCCACCTAAGGTTAAGGGACATACAATAATACCGGTAATAGGAAGATCCACCTAAGGTTAAGGGACATACAATAATACCGGTAATAGGAAGATCCACTTAAGGTTAAGGGACATACAATAATACCGGTAATAGGAAGATCCACCTAAGGTTAAGGGACAAATCTTTTGAGGCGAGATGTATAGAGACACAGACACGTTAACTTTTATTTCTATAGAAGTCGCTCTTCACTATACTACTACCTGTCGATACATTTATTTTTGGCATTGCACAAGTCATGTCTTCTTTGACTATTAATGACGTTAAAATACTAAATCCCTGTGATGTGTTTTAGTCGATTTTAGTCTCTGATGCATGATTTTTTATTATTAATTGGTTTTGGCTTTTAACTAGCTGTCAGTAACTGCGAGTACTCTTAAATCGTATTTTCTTGTTAATTCGACCTGTTGATACTGTTTATAATGCTTTTTTGTCATTTTTTATTTATACGGATCTTGTCTGTACACCAGCTTTGATTATTTGTAATATCTTCACTTATTCTTACAACATTTGTATAAACTTCAAGATTATAAAAAAAACGGTTTTTTTCTAAAGTGAACATTGATTGGTTAAATATTTCTCAGTCATGTCCTGTTTTTGAATTTGTTTGTTAGCTTTTTGGTCATGAATGTTTGTCTCTAATATTTAATTAACTGTGCATTTGTATTCAGATATCGCAGATCAAATTTATTCGTTCATTGTTTAATCATACGTTTTTTGATTGAGTTAAGTCTGCCAATTGATATTTTATCGTATGTTTTTCTTTGTTGTGATGTTATGCTATTGTTTCAGAAAAAGGGAGAAGGTTTGGATCCATTAAAACGTTTAATCCCGCTGCAAATGTTTGCACCTGTCCTAAGTCAGGAATCTGATGTACAGTAGTTGTCGTTTGTTTATGTAATATATACGTGTTTCTCGTTTCTCGTTTTGTTTATATAGATTAGACCGTTGGTTTTCCCGTTTGAATGGTTTTACACTAGTAATTTTGGGGCCCTTTATAGCTTGTTGTTCGGTGTGAGCTAAGGCTCCGTGTTGAAGGCCGTACTTTAACCTATAATGGTTTACTTTTTAAATTGTTATTTGTATGGAGAGTTGTCTCATTGGCACTCACACCACATCTTCCTATATCTATATACAATAATACCGGTAATAGAAAGATCCACCTAAGGTT
Organism: Mytilus edulis; assembly: GCF_963676685.1. Classification (NCBI taxonomy): domain Eukaryota; kingdom Metazoa; phylum Mollusca; class Bivalvia; order Mytilida; family Mytilidae; genus Mytilus; species Mytilus edulis. The sequence goes on from NC_092350.1 coordinate 42,230,345, forward strand.
AAGGGACATACAATAATACCGGTAATAAGAAGATCCACCTAAAGTTACAGCAGATTTCAGTCAGTATGTAGCTAATGGTAATATCTTTGGTTAGCTTGCTTGTTAGCTGAACCGTGAAGTCATTGTTAGGTAAGGTATACTACCCTCCTTTTAAAGTAGCTTAGTCCTACAAAGAGATAGATTGGTTATCTGTTGGGCTAGTCTACTATTAAAGGAGGGTAGTTTACCTACCTAACAATGACTTCACGGTTCAGCTAACACGCAAGCTAACCAAAGATATTACCTATAGCTTCATACTCACTGAAATCTGCTGTAAGGGACATACAATATTACCGGTAATAGGAAGATCAACCTAAGGTTAACTTTGCTGGAGACAATAGGAAGATCCACCTAAGTTTAACTCTGCTGGAGGTAATAGGAAGATCCACCTAAGTTAACTTTGCTGGAGGTAATAGGAAGATCCACTTGAGGTTAACTTTGCTGATGGTAATAGGAAGATCCATCTGAGGTTAACTTTGCTTAAGGAAGTTGAAACCTTAGTTTCTATCAATTTCTGAACTTATAAACGCTCATTTGTATAAATCTCGAACGGTTTTGTAATACTGTGGGTGATTTTTTAAAAATAAAATCCCATCTTGTAACAATGGATACAGGCAATATTGAAATTAAAGTTAAAACCAAACTTAATGTCTTTAAAGGCATCAAATAATGTTTGGTTTTTTTTCGTATTTCATGATGTAGTAATCAGTTATTTTGAATTTTTATAGTTTTTATGTTTTTTTTTTTATGTCAGATTAATGTAAAAATGTATTTCCTTATAAAATAATTTTCATCTTTACATCTTTTTATTGTTTGACAAATCGATCATGTATACACATATATATACGACTAATTCCAAGTAAAAGTAGCACAACACAATACCGTGATGCGTTATTTGGTTATTGAAACTCCAGTTTATAGTTAACATTATTTTGCGTGTCATGCTAAGTGGTATCGAGAATCAAAAATGAAGAAAATATTTTATTTGTTTGATATTATTATGTCATGTGTATAAAACATCCTTCGGTTTCACACATTCGGGGTTCATGATAAATCCAAATAAAAGCGCTTCGGGCGCATGGAATTTGTTGTACATATTTTATACACCTTCGAAACAGATGAAGTTGAAACTATGAGTGTTCATCTCTCTTCTACGATATTAGAACTTTCTTTACCTATTATTACTAAAAGAGAAAGAGAATGTAATAATCGTAATTATTTTTAATTACCAATAAGCAACACGTATTCAGTGTGAAATGGAATGGGGATACGTACGTTGACATATATCCATTAAAACATAATAAGTTCATTGAAAAATGAATAATTCATTTGTTTTACTTTTTTTTCAGTTTGACGTTGTTGAATTATTCTACCCTATTCTCCAACCAGATATTAAGTGTATCACACCGATTTATCATCCAAATATCGATACATTGGAACCAGACGACAATGATCTCATATCAAATGTTTGTGTCAGCATGTTAGATGACTGGAAACCAGTAAATGGACTTGATGACTGTATCCAAGCCTTATTGTACCTATTCTACCAACCAAATACAACCGACTCATTAAGACTAGCAGATGGCGACATTTCAGAGAACCAGTTTTTAGAAAATGTTCAAAGTTCCTTGAAAGGAGGAACAGTCGAAGGCTGTTATTTCCACCCAAATTATGGATGGGTAGAGAATTCTAAACTTACTGACGATCTAACCCAATATGAATGTAAGCCTGAACCACCGAAAAAGAAATTATGCAAACGATTTTAAACTAAGTTAGTGAAAATTTCGACCACCTATTTGATACAAATATTTTTAAATAATAAAAAACCAAAACAATGAACTGCTTTCATTACATGTAATTCAGTGTTTACTTCGCTGGTTTTAAGTATGAAACCTACTTTCATAAGTTTTGACATTTATTATAATTTGTAACATGACAAAGTACGAGTGAAGTTAAAACTGTTAACTATTACTTTGTAAATGAGGTCAAGGTCATATGAACCATGCCAGACAGTCATGTATGATCATGTATACCTTACGGTTACAAGTTATCATACACCTGATACTACTAGTAGTAGTAAGCTTTTTGCTCATATAATCTCAGAAACAGACCTAAACAAGATAACTAACCATGTACATTGACCGAATTGATTCATACAAATGAGTCAAAGTCAAATGAAACCCGCTCACAAGATAACTAAACATTGACCGAATTGATTCATACAAATGAGTCAAAGTCAAATGAAGCCCGCTAGACACGCATGTACACTTTACTATCATAACACACATCAAATAGAGCGGCGACATTGCTAACCCGATTAATCCAGTCTTTATATTCCCCCTGATCTACGATTTCTTCATTAACCTCGCAAGTAGAGATTGATTACAGGAAGGGACTGGATTATTCGGGTTATCTGAGAAACAGACTAAACAACAACCAGGTGCTCCGCAGGGCGCAGCTTTATACGACCACTGGGGTCAAACACTGAACAGTTGGGGCAAATTTGGTCACAATATTCAAGCTTGATACTGTCTGAATTTGGATTGTGATAAAAATTTTGACATACCGGTATTATAGGTTTTTGTCACAAAATAAATGTGGGCAAAGATGAAACAAATCTATTTTCTATTGTGCAATTGAAGATTTCTTCTTGAAACTTTTCAAATTCAAAATTTGAAAATTTTTGAAAAAAAAAGGAATCCCTTAACAAAAATTGCAACCCCCTCCCCCCCCCCCCCCCCCCACAATGAGCAATAACACTTAAACTCAATCAAATGCTTTCCTTTGTAGTACAATTTCAGAGAGATCCATACACTTAAACACAAGTAGTGGTCATGATTGTTTGGAAACTAGAAACATGCTTATTTTTTGTTTTTGGCCCCTAATTCCTACATATTTTGGGCAATTAACCCAAATCTCAATCCCAGCCTCCCCTTTGTTATATGGTACATTGTGGTACAGTTTCAGAGATCCATGCAATTACACACAAGTTATTGTCTGGAAACTAGAACAATGCTTGTGTCGGCCCCTGGTTGGCCCTTAATTCCTTAACTTTGGCCCCATAACCCCTAAAATGAGTCCAAACTCTCTAATTGTTTGTTTTGGGCCCCTAATTTCTAAACGGTTGAGACCATCATCCCCAAAATCGCTATCCCAACCTTCCTTTTGTGGTATTGAACCTTCTGAATTTTTTTTATAAAGATCCATTTACTTAAACTAAAGTTATTATCCGCAAACCAATGTGTCTTCGGACGACGCAGTCGACGACGACATCATACGATCGCAATAAAATTTTGGGGTCGTATAAAAACTTAAAATCGATCACTGAATCATGGAATGAGATCATGGTAAGATAAATCCTAACAGTCGTACATGTACACATTATACTGAATCATGGAATGAGATCATGGTTAGATAAATCCTACCAGTCGTACATGTAAACCTTACAATCTTTTATTCACCAAACATACAGATGAAATTTTGCTTAAACTGACTTGACCATGAAAACTTAAGCTTTGTTCACTGATCTAGAAACGAGGTCAAGGCCAGGTGCTGTCTGACGGATATGTATACCTTGCAATCCCCTTCCCTTGTCATATATGTGAACTTCTGAATTAGACTATTTACCGGGTTTGTAATAACATGAGCAACACGACGGGTGTCACATGAGGATCAGGATCTGCTTACCCTTTCAGAACACCCCCTAGTTTTCGGTGGGGTTCGTGTTGCTTCGTCTTTAGTTTTCTATATTGTGCCATGTGTCTGTTTGTCTTCGTTCTACCTCTTTAACTGTCCCTCTGGTATCTTTCGCCTCTTTTGCAAGGGACCCATATATATACCAAAAAAATAGTTATCCGATTAATTATAAGAAGTTAGTTTTTCACATAACAAAGATTCCAAAAACTTTTTAAGCAGTCCGTGGACCATGAAAATGAGGTCAATGACAAAAGACATATAAATGACAGACGGAAAAGGCATTTTATATTGTATGGTCAACATACAATGTAGTTGCATTCTTGAGGTTCTGTTGCTACTTCGGTTTTGATAGAGAATATACAATATAAAGGTATTAATGAGACTTGTTCATTTAATGGCAAACACTTTTATTAGTATAAATTAATTCTGTCATAATAAAAAAAAAAATATATGGAAAATGAAAGACACATGTAGATAAGTTAAAACTGACTATTGCACACAATCTCTTTTATATGCACCGTGTAATATAATAGCACCTTGATATCATCTCCATTTATATACCCTTCTTATAAAATATGTGCACATAACTGAAATAAGGATAGGATAAGGGACTAGACTGCCAAATGTTTGGTATAGTTGTGTAATATTATTTGGATGTTTTGAGTATCTTGTGTAAAATGTAGATACTTGGTCACGTGGTTGTAATTCTGTTGTAGCTTTTATTTTGTAGTCATTTTGATCTAAAAGTTTTGTTTCCTTTTGTTGTCTATCTTGAGGCTCCAAATTTCCTGCAGTTAATATCTCCTTGTCATCGTTAGCATTTTCGTTTGATGTTTTGTCGGTTTTGACTTCGTCTATTTCAAAATTACTTTCCTGGATACCTTCATTATTGTTTAAATCACCAACTTCTTTTTCATGTTTTGCGGTAATTTCTTCTGATTTCTCTTGTAAATCTGCTGTTTCGAAAACTTTGTCATCATCTATCTGGATCTCTTCTTTATTATTATCGTCAGACTTAACTATTTTGTTATCGATGTAACCATAATTTGTTTCAAATGATTGTCCCTCAACATCTCCCCCTTCCAAAGATCTTCTGACATTGTCCTCAAACTCATCCTCAGTAATAGCTGGACATATAAGTGGGCAAAGTGGGTCTTCGGTGTTGGGATTATAGAACAAAAACAACAAGGCTTGGACGCAGTCATCAAGATCGTTATCCTCGGTCCACTCGTCTAGTAAACTCACACAAATGTTGGTATCTTCAAAGCTATTTTCGATGGTATCAATATTTGGATGGTATATTGGAGTTGTACAGATGATTTCGGGTACTATATCTGGATAATTTTCTGTGCAAATGTTAATCTGAAAACATAAAAAAGAAGCTTATTAGTGCATGGTTATGTTGTGTCTAACATATTGAAATTATTGTTAAAACTCGGATATCTCATAATACCAACCATTAGCCAACCACTGACTTTTAGAAAGTTGTCTTATTTGTACACCTTGTGACAGAAGAAGACTTCGTAAATACTAAGTTGTAACCTTAATGATTATTTTTTACCTCTCTGTCCTCTACGTAAGCAGGGGTATTAAATATTTAATACTATTTAAGTGTCGTGTTCCTGTGTTTCTATTTAGCAGCAGGGCCATTTTTATTATTTATTATTTCGTGGAAATCAAAATTATCCGCCGTTTCTCCTGGTTCACCCACATCAATCTGTCCTTTTTTTTTTATTCATATCAGTTAAACAGAAAAACCACGACACGGCACCATATGACTGATAATATGATGAAAATTGAGAAAGGAACAGAATGCGAATAGGACGATGGTGTGTTAGTTGCGTGGTCCCTTTGACACATGATAGCGAAACCGACTTGAAATTTATATGAAAATGGTTTTACTCATTCAAAATCCTTCGGTAAATGAAATGAAATCAAGACTCAAACATCAGTATAAGCTAAAAACATTTTAAGATATGGAAATTTATGGAGATAAATAAAAAAAAAATGCCGAGGAGATTGACACTATAGGCACACTAAAAAATAATACAAAAGTATAACAAGCATACATTGCTCAGTATGGTATAAGGACCGATAAAGATATCTAATGAATTTGATACATGTCGGGGTGGATGAAATCATTTTAAAAAGGTGGGCCCCAACCTAAGATAAAGGGGAGTTCTAAGTCCATATATCCCCATTCAAATGCATTAATTAATTGATCGTCAAAAAAGGGGGATCAAACCCAAGGACCGTCCCCCCACTGAATCCGCAACTGCATATGAATAATTTTAATTCCCTAAATAGAAGAAGGAGAAGACATATATTTAGCTAGGACATCCGAGTAATTTTTTTCTTTATTGAAGTAACCTAGCTGAGAGTTGATTTTAACTGAGCACTGTATTACAAATAAAAAAGTAAAGTAGTACTTCAGCTAAGGAGATTCTAAAAATACTAATGTTTGTACCTACCGTGAATTTAAACTTGCCACTTGCATATAGACCCCCAGAAGGGGCTATTTCCAGCTGAAATGTGGAACAATCATCTGGGTCCCAGTCACATATACTGGCCTGCCCTCCCGACAGTTTGCCTAGATGCCTCAATAGATTGTGTAAATCTTTTGCGCAAGTCCTCGCCATGGTTAATTTTTTTCTCGGATCTGTTCAGCGAATATTCCCTGTGCCCACTTCAACATCGAACAATTCAGTCTTTACTAGCATGTCTAAACGACGGAGAGGTCGTTTGTCTGGATCTTCTTGGTCACATAATTAGTACAGGACTTCCACTTTTGCTATTTTTCTACTGATACATAATCTATTTCATATTGTGGTGTAATGAATATTTCAAACGTATTGGCTTTTTATAGCGGTTACTACAAAAGAATATTTATGATGAAATCACGATGAAATACCACGGTTTAGCCGTGGTAAAAAGTCTGTCTGCTAATTTTACGAACCAATTAAAATGCAGGACTCCACTATATCATTTCTATATTTAGAATGTATTTATGGTAACGGGAAACTACATCTACTCGAAATTTTCTAGATTTTAGTTAAGCGTTTTAATCTTTCTCACTCAGATCTCCTTAGGTGTGATCCAATTAAAAGCATTGAATTGTCATTTATAGATTTATTTTTACTAAGAATTTTTATAGTCTTAGTTACAGTACTATACTAATCCTTGATTTCAGAAATAAAATAAATTTAAAAGAATCGTTGAAAAAAGAAATTAGAGTACATAACATTTTTTTTCAAAAAAAGGAAAGACTGCAAGCAACTATAAATGTGACGCGTGAAACGAAAACAATATCTTTCAGACACACAAATTCTCCCTACCCTATATTCTTTGACATACAATAGGTAACACAGCGAATAAAGGAGTTCTTGAAATATTCTACAAAATGTGTTTTCTCCTTAAAAAAACAACCCAGAAGATTTTCGTAATAGAGAGTGTACCATATGGGCCTTCAGACAATACATACATAAAATTATACCTTCTTTAATAGCATACATGTGCATTCTACGAATCAATTATTATAGACTTTGATCTTAGACAAAAATTTGATCACTCTAGAAGCGTGTTATAATCGATATATATACCGATATTTTTCTGAGAGGCTATGATACAAATCCTTGCTATGATGTATCTTTTCTCAGATCTTTTCCCAAACTAAAGTGACATTATATAGGTCAAGTTAAATCGTAAAAGTAAACTTTGACACGCGTTAAGTCCGTTAATCAAAAAAAATATATACAAGAATGATATCGGCTTTTTGTAGGTGGCTGCATAACTCCAAAATGATCCTCAGTCAAATGCTGGCAATATCATGATTGCACTAAATTTTCTTTTTTTTCCATTTAATAGATACTTTATTTTCTTAGGAGGTCGTCCCAAATATTTCGAAATTGTTCCAATTGTTCTTTCGTATACTAGTTAATAGTTTTATGATAAACTTCAGAGTAAATGAAGATACTTTCACTTTGATATATATATACTGAGCGACAAAAGCAGACATCTAAAGGCAAATGACAAGGACGCTACGTATAGTACGGGGCCCAAATCAAAGTATTTAAAGCTAATTTAAAAGACAGTCCTTCATACGAAATTTAAGATATTAACTCTATTTATATTTTAATATTTCAACAGATGAAAGTGAAAACATGAATCATGCAATTAAAAAAACAACAAGAAAAATACATATCATTTCTTGTGATAAACGCGCGGATATTGAGAACTAGCAGAGTTTGGATGAGTGTGTCCACGTGCATTGTTAGGTATTGATGGTCTGCTGCGACATGAGCCTGAAGATTTACTCGTTGATGACGTACCAGTATTGTCTATAACCAACGGATTGTTATAGTACTCCATCTTAAGAACACCATTGTGACCAAGCAGAAAATGTGGTGATTTGTTTTCACATACTTGCTTCTGGTGTATCTTTTGTCTTTCTGAGAACTGAAATTGACATGTTGAAAATTATTACTTAAAATGTATTTTATTGAGAGAAAAAAATGGAATTGTGGTGTGGAAACAGATATACGATATCATATACGCATCATAAATATGTTAACTTCCTTTAGGCCAATTAAAATTAATTGATAGATTTTCATCCCCGCCCGCCCCTCTGAAATCGTCCCGCCCCCAATTTTTTTATTTTATAAAATTTACGATTTCCGGATTTCGTTCATTCCCGTTACCGGTAACCGTTAAAATTTCGTTTCATCCTCAAAGCTTCCTGTTTCAAATTTCGGTTTTGTACCTCAAGTAAATCGAACAAAAATGATTAAGTCGACCTTTCCGCTGCTCTATGATGACAACATCATCTTCCGAGAGTAAAGATTGGTAACGAGAATGACGTGAAATATTGGTGTTACGAGAAACACGCTGTTTCCAAGACTGCAAATATGTCACAAATTTCTGTGATTACGGAAAACTGCGGACTTTTTTATTTATGCAATGACTTTGTCTCAGGAAATTTAAACTGTAAATGATACCCAAAGCGCAAGATTCGTGGACACCATTGATACAGAAAACATGACTGGATTAAAGATATTGAAACACAAGCACAAACTTGTCAGATTTATGACCGTTTATTGAATTTAAAAAGTTGACTAACATATGCATTTTATTTATGCAAGCCCTTTGATTTCACCAATGGCTGTCTTTTTATGTTGACAAACAGCAAATGTCCCAATACACCCAAAAAGAGTCATTAAACAACAACTTTTTTTTATTATAAAGTTCATGTTTTGCATGATAATTATATTTTCATCTTGCATATAAAGTACCAACCCTATTATTTTCAACACTCTCTGAGTTTTCATTTTATTCTGTACTCATAATAATTGTGTTGCATACCAATGCATATGCTTCATTTTATGGAAATACAAACCATTGTTTAGAAACCCAAATACATTTGGTGTAGGTAGTCTAACTCACACGTTTTTGTTCTTAAGTTTTTAAAGCCGCAATTAGATATATTCATTTAAGGATTGGAAAAATTATGTAAGATTCCTCATACTTGTGTATATAAAAAAGAAGATGTGGTATGATTGCCAATGAGACAACTACATGTATCCACAAAAGACCAAAATGACACAGACATTAACAACTATAAGTCACTGTACGGCCTTAACAATACATGATATAAGCTTATTATTTCACTTGCATATATATGAAGAACTCGTCACAAAACATGCAAAAGGTTTTCATATGAAATAAAATTTAAAAAATAAAATCCTCCCACCCGCCCCATTTTTTTTCAAAAATTTGGATGAAAATCTACTAATTAATTTTAGTTGGCCTTATGTGTAAATTTAAACCAAAAGATTTTGTCAAATTGATTTTTGTTTTATCACATCAATGTATACAGTATAATTAGATAAGCAGGCTTAAGAAAATGTGCTTCCTCATTTTTTAAACTTGAGATAAAAATTACTCTATGTAGAGGAAAACAATACAACTTGTCTTTAGTGTAACTCTATATATATGGTTAGATGCAATAATTGTGGTGGGTTTTGAAACTGAAATTTACATAAAATGAAAATAAATTATCTGCAACGTATGGGCCGGCCCCGACGAATTTGTCTTACATGGAAACACCAAAATAATTTTTTTTTCTTACTCTTTGGTTTGCTACATCTCGTTGACGTCAGTACAATGAGACTATCATAAGTCTCGGAAATGTCTGTTTATTTATGTATATAATGAGATACGTCATTGTGTAATACAATGAGCAAGGGATGTAAATTCACGAAACAACATACATGTAGACACACACTCGCATCAACCAAAAGCAAAGTTTTTTCCCAGAAAAGCTCAACCACATCTATACTTATTATGTTATTCATTTTTGTACCTGAGTAAATTTGGGTGTTGTTTGTTTCTTTTTTTGTGCGTCGTGTCTGGTTTGTGTATCCAAGTGATATGAGCTAGCCACTCTCAGTTTGATGCTGTCTTGAGAATACGGCTCTGTTGTACAAAACATTGGCATCATAGGAACGCTGGGTACTATGGTACTAGGAAGTCGTCTACAAACACATGTGCTGGTAGTCTTCATTGTTAGATCCTCAATTTTCCCCATAGTATATTCTTGTCTACAAAATTCTAGTATAGTGGTCAATTACACCCAAAAACTACACACACACATATATGATAGAATTGACTTGGTTTTTCCTTTATTTTGTTTCTTTCATGTTCTTAACATTATGTCTTAGTAATACACATTGGTGGTTGGTGTGTCGGTATGCATACATTGCACTTTTTATGTGTGTTTACAGCTGCTAAGCATCATCATGATAACATGTATTTTTAGTTTTTTACTATTATAATGTTCAGCTAGCGTATGTTCGTGTTGATACCTAGGTCCGTTATTCGGAGTGACACTCGAAAGCTGCAAGGTAAATTGGTATCCATGAACACTCCCTTACTACAAGGACAAATCACCCACCCAACACCACAGGAGTGCAAGGACCCAGAAAAGTCGGTTATTATGGTGGAGATATAAATAATGAAATAAACAAATTTCCAAAAAAGAATAATCCCAAACAAGTTAAGTAGCAACTACATATATGTATACCATTCAGGATTTATAAAAAAAAAATGGATAGACTCTGTCGTGAATAGGAAACAGAATATCTTTCTATATAGAATTACAGCTTTTACATTAATGCTAGCAAGACAAATCTTTGTTTGGCTTGCTTGCTTTGTTTGTATCAGTGTTTGCTCAAGCATGGCAATTAAGATAGGCGGGGCTTCAGCTTGTATACATCATAATTAAATTTTATTGGACGTTATGTTTGAGGTTAAGGACACTAATTTTTAAAACATCCCATGACTCATATTCTCAAATGTTTCCTTACCTGTAAATATACAATACAGACAGGATTTTACTTCGTCGAAATAATCTCCCCATTACGCCAGTTTATTTTCACAATCGTAGAAATGGAAGACAATTTTTTTTCTTCAAATATCCAACTTAAAGACTGTAGTCAAGCACTTTTAGTAAAATAGCTATTCGAACACACCTACTCTGATTTTGTGATCCATTGGATAGGTATTTCACTTCACCCCTATATTTCATCTTTTAGATCTTTTAGTACTGTGATTTTTTTTATGTTATAAAGTCAACCTGTAGCTTTGCTATATTAAAATGATACAATCTGAAGCGAGATGATGTATCAAATACTCTTGCTTTGTACGTTTTCAAGACAAAATATTCATCTCAAACACACCCTATTAAACATAAAAAATGTACACTCGATTTCCTCTCGATACAATTGTTTCCCATTTTTTTGAATATTTTCTTGAGTTACATAATGGAAGGGCAGACATGGAAATAACTGACTGAACTAATAGATTGATATGTTATAAAAAAAAAACAATATTAGGTCAATGCTGAAGGCCAGTTTCTCAGCCTCATACAAGAAAAAAGTTTATATTTTTCTTTCATTGACAAATTATTGTATTTTTACAGGTGAGGAAACATGTGAGACTATTTGTCATGTGATTAGGTGTCCTTAACCTCAAACATAACGTCCAATAAAATTTAAGTATGATGTATACAAGCTGAAGCCCCGCCTATCTTAATTGCCATGCTTGAGCAAACATTGATACAAACAAAGCAAGCAAGCCAAACAAAGATTTGTCTTGCTAGCATTAATGTAAAAGCTGTAATAAAAAAAAAGTTGCCGTTTGCAATCAAATGTCGAGAGAAAATTTGTTCAAGCATGTAACACGAGATATTTGTTTTCTGTATTTAGATCGGTAATATTGAAGGGATGGGTTCACCAAATGCATTTCATATAAAGTTCATGATATTATTATGTTGTTCTTTGCATCAGATTACGTCATCTATTCTAAGACATGCAAGTAAAACGTCTTGTCCTATATACTTATTTCAATTTTGATCTTGAATAATTCCAAATTTATAACATTCTAACTAGTATGCAGTTATAATAAATAACTTAATAACAACAAGCTATCTAATCAACTGTTTTTAAAGGGAGTCATGGGGTTGCTATCCCCCTTTTTGACGATCAATGCTTTTGAATGGAGACAAAATGTTGACCCCCCCCCCCCCCCCGTTTGGAATTAGTTGGATCCTTCCCTGTAAATTAATATGTGTTTTAATTTGTATACCTGTACTGTTCTATATAGTTTTCCGAAAACTCAAAATGGACAAATTTATACTGTATTGGACTAGTTGGTCTACTTGTATATCCAGGGGTAGTGTAATTAGACTGTGTGGTCTTCTGTTGATCAGTTGACTTTCTGTCCTGATATAGGGTGCTAGTTCCTCCGTTTGTGCCCGGTCTAGTAAAACTAAAGCGATCTTTCAGTTGTTTGGTCTTTCCCGCTTTTTGTGTAGTTTGTGACGGAGAATCAGACTTTGATGTATTTAGTTTGGCTGAAGCAGAGTGGCTCCGATGTTTCACACTATCCTCTAATTGTGTTGTATTGCAATGAACAGATGTGGCAGAGTGTTCCGTGGAGCAAGTTTTCCATCCGCTGAACTCATCCTAGAAAAAAGTAGTGCAAACCATTTTAGAAGAGATTTCTTTACAATCCTTATATGGTGTAAATAGATATAGGAAGATGTGGCATGAGTGCTAATGAGACAACACTCCATGCAAGTAACAATTTATAAAAGTAAACCATTAAAGGTCAAAGTATGGTCTTCAACACGGAGCCTAGGCTCACACCGAACAGCAAGCTATAAAGGGCCCCAATAATTATTAGTGTTAAACCATTCAAACGGGGAAACCAACGGTCTAATACATATCCTGCTTCAAGTTCTATAAGTTAAGCAAATCTCCACATTATTTATGTGCTTTTCCCAGGTCAGGTGTTTCTTATTCAAAATACCACAACTCCTTTATTTTTATGCCCTTATCCATTTCCACTTTGTCTAGATCTGCATTTGATTTAGATTACTAGAGGTAGATGTACCTTCACAATTCATACTTGACTAAAAGGCAGCTACAACATTGCAAGTAATAGGCAAATCAATTTAATGTTAACTTTCTCCGAATGCCGGAGTTTCAACCTTAAGTTTCTTGATTATTTTCCTAATTTATAAAATGAAAATTCAAGAAAAGTTATTTTTGAAATAATCATGTTAGTATACAAAAGTACGGACTACTGAGCCAATGACACCCTCGGGGACTGATAGACTACCAGAAGCGGTATCGTCCCCGAAAAAAAACCACTTCGTAAACTTTGTGTGTCCGAAGCGTTTTTCTGGATTTACCTCAATTCATCAGGAATGCTCAAAGTCAAATATTTCAAAGCCAAGGATGTATAAGAATTAAAACATTTGAAGAACTACATGACTAAAAAGGTATCTAAAATAGCCAAAATCCATCTAATGTCAATTTTGCCTGATGGATTAAAAGTAAAGTGTGTAGTACATGAAACTTTACACTATAGTCTGTCAATCTATGACACAAATGTATACCTTTGATTTTTTTATCTTTATATAAACGAGCACGCGAGCTGATATAGATCTGAAATTAAATCAGCGTGTAGACTGTAGTACAAGAGGGCCAAAAGATACTAGAGGAACATTCAAACTCAGAGATCAAAAATAAACTTACAACGCCATGGCTAAAAAAAGAAAAAGACAGACAAACAATAGTACACAAGACACAACATAGTACCAGTACCCCCAATATATATATATTTATATATACAACTCGTCTAAACATCAACCCAACAATGTTAGATCTGTAAATTTGCTTTCGCAAATTTTTGGTTCTTCCCTCGCCGGGATTCGAACCCATGCTACTGTGATATCGTGACACCAAATCGCCTGCACTGCAGCCGTCCCGCTAGACCACACGACCACCTGGGCTCTTAATAAAAGAGCTTTCGCTGGCCGTGTGTTACCTTTCCACGTCAGTTTTAATCTAGCGGCGTACTGCAGTACATGATATATAAGGCATGAAGATGTTATTGTTACAGATCAGCTAAATTATCTATAGTAAAGGATCCTACAAATTAATGTAAGATACAGTCACAGAAAATAATTATATTTATAAGTACGTCTGAGTCAGTGACAACCCTACAACAGATGTATCCATCGGATCGCCATCAATGATGGTGATACATGGCTGTGTACATAATGTATATACAACTCGTCTAAACATAAACCCAACAATGTTAGATCTGTAAATTTGCTTTCGCAAATTTTTGGTTCTTCCCTCGCCGGGATTCGAACCCATGCTACTGTGATATCGTGACACCAAATCGCCTGCACTGCAGCCGTCCCGCTAGACCACACGACCACCTGGGCTCTTAATAAAAGAGCTTTCGCTGGCCGTGTGTTACCTTTCCACGTCAGTTTTAATCTAGCGGCGTACTGCAGTACATGATATATAAGGCATGAAGATGTTATTGTTACAGATCAGCTAAATTATCTATAGTAAAGGATCCTACAAATTAATGTAAGATACAGTCACAGAAAATAATTATATTTATAAGTACGTCTGAGTCAGTGACAACCCTACAACAGATGTATCCATCGGATCGCCATCAATGATGGTGATACATGGCTGTGTACATAATGTATATACAACTCGTCTAAACATCATATATATATATATAGTCGGACTTGTTTTTATTCAAACTTAAAGGGGTAGTACGTGTACACTTTAGTCTGAAGTACCTGCACCGTCTTCAAACCAGTTTTCTACCTTTAAACTGCCGCTACAAGGCAGCACTCGTACCCGCAAAGTGGAAAGGGATTAATATAAGTTGCAAAACTTGTTTCCCAATCCACTAAATCTGTTTAAACTAAACTATATTATATGCCACCTGCTTACTATGTTCTCTACCTTCAAACTATAATATGTAGTCTATAAGTTCCTTTGAATTATTATTCTATAGTATACCTGTTTACTGTTTTCACTCGGCTCTTGATACAGAACAGCGCTTGAACATCTGTTCTTTTGTACATTTTCCTTCTCCGTCGTCTTGACATTCGTAGCCTCTTTTATTAGCGTCTTTGCGTCTTCATTTATATCTTCATTTTCTCTCATTGTGTTTGTAGCATTGTTTTCAAACATCTCTTTGTAAACACAAGGCAAGTACACAGGGTTAATTTCGTAGATGATGTTCCTAAACTCTGCACTGTAGCGGACACCATGACTTCCTACCCAGACAGACATATTCCTATCTGTAAAAATAGTGTCATTTTTTTTTTTATTTAATATTCTTAAAAATTCTTATATTGGTTCATGTAAAATTATGTGTATATATCCTAAAAGCTGTATTGCTTTTGGAATAAAGTATTATTGCTAAGTTTGAATGGGGACATATGATTGGAAACCCAAGCCATCCTGTACCCTCGATTAGAACCTACTTTTAAAAATGGCTGAATCCGCCAATGCATTACATTTCAGATGAACGGGAGCTCAGGAAGAAGAACAAGGGTAAAAATGTAGTTTATATGAACAATACGAACCCTTCCAACAACCTCGAGACTATTGTTTGGCACAAACGAGCAGTAAAGTAAAAAGGAACAATCTCCTTGACATTTCTGTACTCAAAGAGTTGAAGGTTAACTTTATTAATTATTGGAATACACAATCCTAAAACGATATATATATGAAGTATAATATATCTTTAACGTGCTAATATTTTTGGACACCGTCTGGAAATTCATTATTTTCTGAATTTCCGTATTTTTTTATTTTCTCCTTTAATATCTTTTTATAAATCTTAATAGTCTTTATTTAAAAAAGATCTTTGATATATAATGCATACAAAATAATTGTCAATCTCGTTACTGTCTTTAACATGTTTTTGTAACGATATATCATGTTTTACAAGTTGAAGGAAACTTACTAGTTATCCGACGTGTTTATGTGAACTTGTAATTGACGATAATAAACGGTAGATGTTAAGATGGAAAATGGTGGGCGTATATTCCAGCTAAAAGGAAAGGGACGCTTTCCCTTTGCTTTGGTGACAATTCGTTCCTTGTTTACGATATATAACTTTATGCCGGTATGAAAGGGTGATTTTTTTTCGAGGAAATTATATTGAAAATTATACCAAGGATTTGTATAGCATATAAGCTATACAAATTTTTGATTATACATGTTTACACTTTAACTGTTAAATGGGTCACAATATGTTATTTACAAACAAAATAAAGATAGTATAACAACAATAACAACAACAGTAAATATGAAAATAATGTTGACAGTCATGTCTGCATAATTGCATGCAGTTGTAATTTAATTTTCTATGGATATGAGTATTGTAGGACTCTGTCCATTTCTATATTTTCAAACTTATTTCGGATCATTAACCAAACATTTTGTTTAATTATAAAGTATTTTAATATTGGATCATATATTCTTCTATTCAAATATGACTTGATTTCAGAAAGTTTTATCTAAACAAAAAAGGGCATGTCCGTGACCAAACACTACCGTTGACCATGCATGGAGACGCCGTCAACATGTCTTGGGGGAAAAACAGCCGAAACTATTGAGTTCTTCCATTTCATCTTATGATAAAAGAATCAGGGATTGTTTTAGGTATTAAAGTCGTGCAAAACAAGGTGCTTTATGTCTTTCTGTGCGTTGTGTGCATATGTTCTACATGCATGCATCGACTATGATCATTGTCATCCATCCATGCATTTGATGTTCATCGTTTATTTACAAAACTCATTAACGTTTTCATATGATACGATAAAAAAAAACAAAGAATTTATAATCATATAGTTTCAAAACTCATATTTGATCACGTTTAGCGAATAGCCGAAACGTATGCCAATGCGGACAGACCGCACTAAGCACACGTGTGTCCATCATCTTACAGCGACATAAGAAAACTTCGGAAAAAGCAAGAATGGTGGCAATAAAAATGATGAATAAGTAATAGAAAAACAAACAAAACTTTGACAAAAATAAAATTGTCTTTCCACCGCTTATAAATAATTTCACGATAGAAAAAAACCACACAAAAAGGTCATAAAGATAGATCGAAATTAATAAAAGGAGCACAATATCGATATCCAAAAGTAAATAGACGAACTGAATATCAGTCCACTCACTCAAGATGACACACAAAACTCTTAGATAAAACTACATGTAGAATCTAGAATATATAACCAAAAATTACTTCAAAACTATAAAAATAAGACTGCCAAAACACAGAATAAAACAATGCAGAAATAATAAGAAAACTTAAGGCAAAAGAAAAACAACAAATGTTTAACTCTGAATTCGGATCACTTTTCGTGTAAAAGACATTATATTACAAGACAAAGGTGTGGGCAGCTAAAAATAACAAAAGCAGGTTCGGATCCAGCATTTTAAAAAATGCTTCAAAGTAGGCCACGTCGGGGGTGAAAAATGAAAAAAAAACATCTATGTATCATCCATCCATAGGTCATCATGTCATGTAAAGTGTACCAAAATTGAACCTATTTTGACAAGTTTTTTTTCAACTACGTTTATGTATGATTCCGACAAAAGTTACTATTCTGTGTTTATTTTGTAGATGTATCACTATGATTATATTGTTCCACCAATTTAATTTTGAATCTATACAGTTCAGTTACTAAATCATAAAAAAAATGGTTTGCACAGACCTCCAAACGTACATGACTTCATAATATAAAGACTAATAAGGAGTACCCAAATTGCATCCATCCTTAATTTCACATTTAGCTTATTTGTTTTATTTCTTTCAATATTTAGAACAATTTGACTAATCTATGCTGACTATTCATTTTTTTAAGAAATGGAGGCTTTTACATATATTCAGACTCTAAAATTTTCGCATCTACTTTTTGCTAAAAAGGTGCAATTTGGGTACTCGTGTTTTGACGTTTATTCCATATAAGGGGGCGGGCCCCTATCCTCCCGGGGCTCGGCTAAATCCGCCTCTGAAAAGGAGTAAATAATCAACTTGTGATCTTTTATCTCTTGGTTAGACAATTTATTTTTGGAGAAACCTTTTTGATTAACGTTACATGTTATATAGTAATGTTAAATCACTTTTGTTTGTATTATTCTTCAACTTTGTTCCTCATCTTCAAATCTTCGCGGGTTTCAAACATTTTTTGTGACGTCAAGGACGGTGAAGGGTCATATTTATTTGATGTTCACGACAAAAATATTGTTTTTTAACATCTATAAAAATAAGACATTGATTCAGTTTGCATCAAATTTTGATTATTTACCAAGGAATAAAAAGAGTATCGCAATTTTCGAATCAAATAATTTATTATCAAGAAACTAATTAGGTCATGAATTATTCATGAGGGTTTAGAAGGAGGCTTTGAGGCAGAACAGGAAGGGTTGCACCATGTCGGACCGGGAGAGCGGTGATGAACAACAAGAACAGCAAGGACAGGGTACATATTGTTTGAAACTATCTTACTTGAATACTACTCCATCTATTTTGGTTCTGCATACCTGCTTTATTTCCAAAATATGCTGACAAAGTTGAAAAAACGTGTTTGACTTCATGACCCGGTCAGTCCAAAATATTTTGACATAAAGCGGGATTGCATTTCGAAGTGTGTGTCCTTGATTAAGGTTCCTTTGTAATTGTCATTAGCTAGAATATGCATTGGTATGTTGTTGGTGTTATGCAGATGGAATATCGTTTATTTCATTGCAAGGTGGTTGTTTGTCAGCTGGTAAAATCAAAATGGCGAGAAAATGACCTGATTTTGGATCAAATTTAGAACACTTGCGAACTATTTAGCATCAATCGGAGACACGAACCTTAGAAACAGGTAAAAATATGTTTAATGAAAAAAGCACAATAAAGCCAAGCTTGAATACCTCCATTTGTAATTTAGAATAAGTTGAAGTTGTAGGTGTATAAAGATGTTGGCAAAAGATCAAATTTGAAACTAGATTTTTATTTCACATGACTTGAGTGACAATTTCCAAAAATAATACTCTTTATTGCTATATGACATTGACTTATAAATGATCCATCTTCCAAAATCTTTGAACAAAAATAATTTAAGTAGTAATCAGTGTTCTCCCCAGGCCGTTTTAGCCGTGACGCTATATTTTTTCCCTGTGATGCTATAATAATTTCCGCGACGCTATAATTATTTTCAAGATGCTATTTTTTTACTTGTTTCAATATCGTAAAACCATGTCCTAAATTTTGAACTTTAATCTGATTCCCGATTACGATCATAAAAAATATATCACCTTTAATTGTAATCCCTTCAAGTCGGACAATAGAGGCAATTAAGAGTGATAAAATAGGTGTTAATTGCCCTTTGGTTGATAACTGTTTGGATTTGAATACCCCAAGCTAACACTTGTGACATAACTAATACCACGTGATCTGCAATCGGCAATTTCGACATGGAAAAAATGCAATCACAAAATCATAAAACAATTCGAAATCTACGTTTTTTATTACGGAATTTCAAAGATTGAAACGATTTTTCTCTTTAAAAAACTTTAAAAAGAGGTTTGGTCGTTTATTTTTGCAACTTTCCAAATTATATACTTTCTTTCTTTTCCGGTACTACTTGTCTATCGAGAGCGAAAATTTTGATTTTGAGCTAAATAAGTTTAATACTTCTTTAGAAAGTAATCATAATTGGCTTTAGTTTATGTTTAATCTATTTAATGCATTAAAAGCGTCATATTTATTCCCAATCTCTTGTCAAACATTGTTTATTTTCGGACTCATTCTCGTGAATTTTTCTTCGACTGCCATTGCACATTGTTGTGTAAACTACGGATCGGAACCGGACCAGATATGACAAAAATCCGCATTTTCACGATAATTACTTCAGATGCACAAATGGCACAGAAAAAAAGTACCAATAAAGAAAACTACACATTAACAGACTATTTGTAATTAGATAACTTTGTTAAAAATATACCGTATTCTAATAAAACGCTCCCGGGGCGAAGACGATTTTCAAAAGGGTGGCGTCAATTAGAGAAACGAATTTCGTACCTTACTTCATTGACCTTTACCTGAATTTTGTTGAAACAGACTATAGTAACATACTTGTGTTTCTTATTGTCTCCATAATCTCTAAATAGCGTTTATCGGTAATGTGACCTCATCAAATAATTTGTTAAAATTTTCAAATGAACAAGCGTGCAATAACAATAACATTTGATGTATAAATTTATTCAATATTAGTTTAGAAATGCATGCCTGTTTATAACGTTGAACTTTAATAGCGTACTGTGTAACTGACAGATCTATTTTTGGAACTTGTACACACTGTGTTGTATTATCGGAGTGGATTAAAACATGGGCATTATTGATTTTTCGTTTCATGTTTCTGAGTCGATGGCTTTGCAATATTGTTATGTGTAAGTTTCAATTTTATTTTTTTAACTACAAGTCAAAATGGGGGAGTTTATTAGAAGTCAAAAGTTCTGAACGCACGATTTTCGGTAGGGGGGCGTTAATTAGATAGTGTTTCCTGCAGCTTTTAAAAAGGGCAGGGTAATTGTTAGCTCAGAGGGCACATTAAGCGCGATGGACAACAATTTTAGGGCACTTAACATAAACAGGCAATTTCTATAAAATGGATTCATTTAAAACATACTAGTTTAATACTATAAAAAGGACATATACATCTGTAATCAATCATTAAAACAAATTGTTAAACAAGAAAAAGTGTTTAAAACATATATATATGAAATATTTAAAACAATAAACACAATTAAAAACAAAATCAGTTCTTTAAAAACAAGAAAGCACTATGTCATATACATGTATATAAAAATATTGCTTTGGTCATATCAATTGTCATTGACAAATCCTCCTTTTTTCCCCTAAAAACAGGTTGACACATTCCCTGATATCCAGGGTCATTTTTAGTAACCAAAATTTATTAAATTACAAAAAAAAATAACTTTACAAATTAACCCCTTTCCCTCTACACCCTTTTCCAAATTAAATTAATATAGATACAACAAGTTTTACTACTTTCATGGCACTACCATATCAGCTGTTTATTTCAAATGTCTATAAATAGCCAGACATAGTTGTCTGTTACTTAGGTGTTTTCCTAAGTATTTTTCCTGCCTAAAATGATCATGTGACATGTTTGTAAACAAAAGAAAACATTTGATCAAGGAATTCATTTATTTTCTGGATTATTCTGCTTTTTATAATTTAGTTTGGATTTTTATTCATTTCATTTAAGGTACAGTCAAGCATTTGTATTTAAAAAATAGTCTGCAAAGAATTTTTACTTTTCAATTTGACAAATGTCTCATGATCGCCGTTCATTGGCTTGTTCAACCATGCAAACAATGTAAATTATGTAAATTAGAAATCTATCAGCTTTAAAAAAAAATTATCTAAGCATCACATCGATGTTTTTTAATTAATCTTCTATGCAAAACGATGTTTCTGGGACTTGGGGGATACAATCAGGACCCGTGATTAGTATCTGTATTCACTATTCAATCTATTGCAGTTTGCTAATCAGCTGATTACGAAATCGATTACAAAATGGCGACCTAGTGAACTTTTGTTTTGAAGGGAAATAACTCGAGCGGTATTCATAAAATATGTCTTTCAGTATCGGTTGTTAATTACGACGATAAGGCATGGCGTCAGGAATTTCGACAAAATTAGGGCAGGGCGCTAATTTTTTTTCCCAAAAAGGGCAGGGCGTCGAGAAATCGCGGCAGGGCGCCATTACACGCCATTACACGCCAAAACCACCTGTAGGAAACACTAATTAGAAGGGGGCTTTAAATAGAATAAATACAGTATATCATTTTGATGTAAGGATTAGAAACAACTGGGACTAATAGACAACTTTCGAGTTCGATGCATTGCCGTCAAAAACTCTGGTTTTAGTGAACGTCATTTGTGCGTTTAGGGGCGTCGTCACTTCCGTTTCAATGTTGAGCGAGTGGTTGGAAAACTATAATTCTATATTGTACGAATTATTCAGCCAAATTAAATTCTCAAAATTGACAATCAGCACTGCTGTCATTAGGGAATTGTCATTAAGTACCTACAGAATAACCATTTTTATGCCCCACCTACGATAGTAGAGGGGCATTATGTTTTCTGGTCTGTGCGTCCGTTCGTCCGTCTGTCCCGCTCCAGGTTAAAGTTTTTGGTCAAGGTAGTTTTTGATGAAGTTGAAGTCCAATCGACTTCAAACTTAGTACACATGTTCCCTATGATATGATCTTTCTAATCGACTTCAAACTTAGTACACATGTTCCCTAGGATATGATCTTTCTAATTTTAATGCCAAATTAGAGTTTTTACCCCAATTTCACGGTCCACTGAACATGGAAAATGATAGTGCGAGTGGGGCATTCGTGTACTGAGGACACATTCTTGTTTCTAGTTTATCCTGCACAACGACGATCACTAAGACGCTTGATGAACGTAAATAGTGCAGGGATACAGGCGATCCCTCTATCTGGTAAATGACGTCATAAAGGCGCGCATAATTGACGAGTTTTTGCCGTTGACGGATGAACTCGAAAGTGGTCTATTCATTGAGTACCATATCATAAAACAATGAATTTCATAGACATGATAAAAAAAACCAAAAAAACTGTATTTTCATTGTTATAGTTTTATTGTATTCTCAGTTATGAATTTAACAATATAAGCATATAAATATATATAACATAAAGAAATAGAGTATCGCGGCGCCGCGACAAATGACATTGAAAAAAATACAGTTATTTTTTTACGCCAAATATGATGCTATCCAAAATTTCTGGGGAGAACACTGGTAATATTTCTATTGAACTGATGAAATGACAACATTAGTTAAGGATGATCCTAATTATAATACATGTTCACCTATCTTTAGTTGTTTTTATTCATCAGCCAGATGGAGCTTTAACCCTCTTGCTGCTGGATGTGTCCACACCAGGGCTTCCAAAACGGTCATATATTCCGGTCATTTGTATAATGTCCGGTGAAAGTCTGGCTGGGCAAAGCATGAAACGCATATACTTTTTAGTTTTCAAGGCTTTTTCGGTCATTTTTGGAAAGTTTGCTATAGCTTGCTATTGCTACTTTCCTTAGGCGTCGGCCTCAACTTCCGGTGAGACAGACTATCCCAATGTTCTGCTCCAAGATAATGTAGTACTAGTGTTCGACTTACGATTCTTGGATACTTTGAGTTGCTACTCTTTTGAAAAGATTACAGCTTGAATAAAAAAGGAATGAATGTTCAACGACAATTCAGATGAATTTAGCTTCATATTGAAAATAAGTATCACAAACACTACTTTGCGGATCGGCCATTGGCTGAAGAGAAAATCAAAGAAATCTACGCGAGACAGCGTTTCATTCATGAATATTTCATGAATGAACATTTTCCCTCACTAATTTTTACTATGCACGATATTTACAACTGTTTATTATTGAATAAGTAAAAGCCCGAGTGCATCGAAAGAGTCCGGTATGCGAGAACAAGTTGATATTTGACAAAATTGTCGGATAATTGACAAGTGATAATGGTTTGATTTATTTTAACAATACACAGGTGATAGAATATAAAATAATCGATAATTATATGGCTTATGTCTCACGCCAAGGACGATTAAAGGTAAATACCCGCTTATAGATATAAATAAAAAAGTGCATTGTTTTTGTCAAACCGACATCGATCTGAAAGTTTTGATGCCAAAAATCATTTGAAAACTTTTAATTCGTTAAGTACTAGCTGTTTCACATTCCAATGTGGATATAAGGACCTTCACTCGTTCAGCATGTTCAAGTGGATCAAACTGACATTGACAGAAAAAACATTGTCTTAATGACAATTAGTATCATAGCATCCGTATAATTCAAAAGCAACTGAGTCATCAACTACTTCTAAGAATATTATAGTTCAGTGTATCAAGACCGAGATCAAGCTAAAGACAAGTGCTGTAGAAATTATTAAAATGATTTAATAACATTTGTCCATGTACTAGCAAAATGACTTTCTTAGTGCTTAACAATGCAGTGGCGGATCCAGAACTTTTTATCCTCACTTTATTCCTGGGGCAGTATGATTTTTTAAGATTGACCTATAATTAATAATGTGTCCCACAGAGGCAATGGTTAAATAAATGGCTTAAAACAAAAATCTCAAATGTCATTGCCTAAATGGCAATTACGCAGCAGCAACTAAAATGTGTTACAGGGTTATAAGCACCTCAGATCAACATTGTATGAATCTAGTGTATATAAACTTTTTTATTCCTGAGGTCATACTACTATTGTTATGCCCCCACCATATTGAGTTTTATCCTTGTTTTTTTCTGTAAGTATGTACGTCCCTTACTTGTACGTACGTCCCTTACTTGTACGTACGTCCCTTACTTGTACATACGTCCATACATCACAAAATTGATTTCTGTTCTCTTACTTTAGTTTGCCTGAACCAAATTTTATGAAACTTATACGCAACCACAAAACACAAGTCAAGTTTGAATTTGTCGGCGTCACTTTTACCATTCTAGATGTAAAGGGGTGAAATTTTCAGTATACCCTATCAAGTATATATACCTTTATATATAAGGCTTAAATTAAAATATTGTTTGTTTGCCCTTTACCGACCGACCCTATAAATTCGTTCCGCCTGAAAATCTTTTATTTATGTTTACCAGCAAGATTTTATTTTATTTTATTTTTTGTTCCTACCAAAAATCTTATATTTGTATTTCCCGCTCAAAACTTTTTTACCGGAATTCTCAAGTTTTATCTTTCCTGTATAAGGTCTAGTCCGTTTGGTATCACATGGAGTTTCAAAGCATTTGTTTAAAATCGATGTTGAAAGCTTTGAAATCATGATTTAACGAACGTTACTCTGTGTCTTTATACATGAAGAGCAGGGTTCATTCAAAAAAAGTTCGTCCAATACTAAATTATCAACGAGTGTACAAAATATTTTGTAAACAGACTTTGTATCCTATGTAGGGATGGCCTTTGGTGGTCCGTAGATTAGGATGATTATGTTAATGATGCCTTCGACCAGCATTGATATATTCTGATTTATATCTGACATGAACCAAAGGTCTGTAAAGGGGAGAATATTTGGCAATAAAATCGCCAAGTTTTTCCATACAGATCATTTATAAATGCGGTGTAAAATACGTGACAATTGAGTTTCAAGTCTTGTAGCATTTTTATTGGAAACACAGGCACACACAAAAATTTAAACACTCTAGGGACTTTTTCTACTAGTAATGTACAATGTATTTCTGCCCGGACATATTTTACCAGAACAAAATTATCTCTTACCTGCTTACAGAAAAACTTTAGGTTTGAACCTTGAAGTAAGCGTTCAAGGTACATAGAACTATTAGTGCAAGTTAAAATTCTTAAAAATTCCAGGTATGTTAACGTTTAAAATATGCCGCACAGCCCTATATTTTGAAATTTGAAAAAAATTGTAGTGCATATGAATTAACTTCACATTCTACATGATATTTTTTTCTTCAAAACTTGGGACTATTATACTAATAGTCCTAGAAACTTATTAGCAAAAGCATACTGAAACAAAAGCAATACAGACAAAAATGACATCATGCAGATTTTGTATCTATAAAATAAAATATTATACCTACCTGCCTACCCATGACAAAAAATGTACCGAGCTAAGTTATTTTTTGGGAAAGAAAAATAAAATATTTTACCTACCTACCTACCCTGTTTCAAAACATAGGGTTGGAAAAGGGCAAACAAACAATATTTTAATTTAGGCCTAAAACATAAACATAAAAACGGTCTTTAGATTTAGAAGTATAGATATATAAGAATGTGTCCCCAGTACACGCATGCCCCATCTGCACTATCATTTTCTATGTTCAGTGGACAGTGAAAATGGAGTAAAAACTCTAATTTGGCATTAAAATTAGAAAGATTATACCATAGGGAACAACTATAATACTAAAATGACGAGGTCCAATTTATCAGCCGTCATGGGGTAAAAACGACAAATCAAAGAATTCAATTTTATATATATCCAATATAGGACAATGGTATTGATTAAAAATTAACAGCACTCTTCCACATAATTAATATTCACCTGTTACCTATATATTACCTTATTGGTAGGTTTCTCATCTGACAGGCGCACCACCAAACAGTGTATTTCGGATTTTGCCATGTACACAGGGTTGACACTACTAAATTCAATCATTGTCAAATTGTTCCCTATTGTAGTATTTTAAGCAGTAAGACTTTCTAAGATGACAATACGAGTACTAAAAATCTGGACTTAAAATAAGGCGTATAGGTACAGTTTTCAATTTGTTAGCGGGCATGACATAAAACAGCGAATCAAAGAATTCAACTTTATTTATAACTAAATTAATAAATATAGGACAATGCTGTTGATTAAAAAATACTCCATTCCAGGACCTTTTGTTTTCAATTAATATTACCAATAATTGATAAGTTCCTGGTCGACGGGTTCAAACAGACAGATTTTGAAAGCAGAGAACACTGCATCTTATAATCGGCATGACTTTATCAGATGGCAATCCCAATACTAAAATAAGGCGTAGGCATAGTTATATACTTTAATTCAGTCACAGACCCGCGATATCACGGGTGTGTTCTAGTGTGTACTAAGTTTCAAATTGATTGGACTTCAACTTCATCAAAAGCTACCTTGACCAAAAACTTTAACCTGAATGGGACAGACGAACGGACGGAAGGACGGACGGACGGAAGGACGGACGGACGAAGGGACGCACGGACCAGAAAACATAATGCCCATAAATGGGGCATAAAAAGTGATTTTTGTTTTTGGAAATTGCTGGCGAGACAATGGTCTAGTTTAAAAAATCAAAACAGTGATTTAAATACATATTTAAAATAATACACGTCAATAACCTATTTGAAATAATACACATATACAGTTGCAAACTTTCCAGAGGTGCTATCCAGCACTTTGATTACATAATTCACGATCTTTTTGACCCAACCTTTTGCCTTTAACATCAACACATTTCCGGTCATAAATGTGACATGATGATTAATTACTATCAAAACAACACCTACTTCAATACTTTCTAATTTTAATCAAGGCTAATTAGTAGTTGGACAGCTGAAATCTACCTGTTCAGGTGACAGGTGAACTATGTTCAGTACCGGACATCGTATAAATTGATCGGTTTATTCACAAATATTTTCTTACATTTCAGCGGTTTGTATCTAATTGATTTAGTCCAAAAGATTAAAATTATTAGAAATTAGTTTATCAACATGATTTGATGAAAAATTTTAAAAGGTTTTAAATAAAAAAGCGTCAGAACTACGTCGTATGAACTAGAACACGTGTGCGCATGTGCACAGGTGGGAAATTTAATAATGCACCCCACATTTCTTCAAAAATGCAAAAATTATCATTGATACCTGTATCTAACGTTCAATTCAAGCATTTTGTTGAAGAAATAACGTGGAAAGAGCTTCTTCTCTCAGTCGTGCTTTGTAAACGTACACGGATTTTACGTATCCGTTTATGGTCCATGTTTTACCATTGTCAAGTCAACATCCGGTTGAAAACGAAAGTAAAGTTTTTGACATTGTCATTTTGCACAATAAAAAGTCTAAGGCAGATATGGAGCTCAGATATGAGCATGCTGATGTGCACACTTTGAATGATGCACTGCCAATTTAACAGTTACATCCGAACACCAAATTCATATCATATCAAAGTAAAGTTTAAAATCGGTTTTTTTTTAATGTAATGTCAATCATTGGAATGGCCATCTGATTACCATAATTGCCTTTTGTGACCAAGTCTTAAGGGATTAAAATCGGGATCAGATATGAAATGTCCGGCTGGCTCAAATATTTTTTGGAAGCCCTGGTCCACACCTGTTGTGTCCATAGGACACATTTGTCTGTTTTAATTTAAACATGCTTCTAATCATTGATGTACCTCTTTCGAATAAAAGACCTAAGATTAATTGGTGTATTATTTTTCTACAATGAGTCCCGAAATGTTACCGTCATTAGGTTGTGATGACATTATTGATATATTCTCTAATTTTAGTTAGTTTCAACCAAATGTCACAAAACACGGTTTAGTTTGAGTTGCATCCTTTTTATTGTGAACTTTCCATTTCTTTGTAGCAACACTCCAGTAGCGCCTGCATACAGAGTATATATCTCACAATTGATACAATATTCCCGTAATAACATGAACAACACGACGGGTGCCACATGTAGAGCAGGATCTGCTTACCCTACCTGAGATCACCCCCAGTTTTTGGTGGTGTTTGTGTTGCTTAGTCTTAAGTTTTCTATGTTGTGTCTTGTGCAATGTTGTTTGTCTTTTTTCTTTTTTATAAGCACATTTACTGGGCGTATTATGGTATATTGTTGTCCGTCGTCAACATGTCGGACATTAACTCAAAAACGCTTACACCAATTTGCATAAAACTTTGATGAATTGTTTATATCTATTGACGTAAGCTCCCTTTCGTTTTTTGTTAATTTTAGATTTTACATTTCGAAATTATGGGGTTTTATTCATTATAAAAGGGGGGATTTTCCAGTTTTCGGACAATAACTCAAAATGATGTCCGCAATTCTCATGAAACTTGAGTGAATTTTTTTCTATCTATTGATGTAAACTCCCTTTTGATTTTCATGAATTTCTAATATGACATTGAGAATTAATTGAACTTTATTGTTTATAGTCTGACAACAGTATTGCCCAACAGCACAGTGTATTGCACAACAACAAGAAATCTTTAATTGAATATAAATTCAATTCATACTAGTCATAAAACCAATTTCAAGTTCTTTGACCACATTTTTTCAGAAACCTATAATATGTCAAGTATTTAATTACAGTCCAAATTCAGACCTGTATCAAGCATGAATGTTATGTCCAATTTTGCACCAACTGTTCAGGGTTGGACCTCTGTGGACATATCCAGCTGTGCTCAGCAAAGCAGTTTATTAGCCATGGCGATTTCAGTTTGTTTACGATCTATGATCTATGAGTTTGGCTGTCCCTCTGGTATCTTTTGCTCCTCTTTTATGGTTCTAGGGTTATGTCCCTTTATAATGTAGTATGCAACCAGGGGCATCATCTGTCCCATGGATGCATTAATATTCTCCATTTATTTATCAATGAAATACGCCAGTTGACTTAAGGTCAATCAGTAATTCAGTTCAAAGGTCATTGTACAATCAGGTTTAACTTTGATGTAATAATATGTAAGCATTTGTTTGGGGAAATGCTCAAATTGAAAGTAATCTATATGATGGTTTTATACTCAAAATTAAAGCAGCATAGAAAAACCAGAGTTGTCAAAGCTTACAGTTTTAAGAAAGTCATGATTTCATTCGATGATATATTCATCTGAATTTTGCTACTTTAATTCATCAAAAATTCCTTAAAAAGATTTGACAATTGTAAATTACTTTTTAATGACTTAGACTAATTATGGTCATTCTAGATGTATTTACACTTGTATGCAAATTTGTCTATTATAGTCAAACAAAAAATTTTGTGTCGCAATTTAAAACATTTGACATCCTATTTAAAAAGATACTGTCACACAGCGCAAGAAGGTTGTTCAGGCACAGATGTAGGGTAATTTGGAAAAAAATCGGCCAAATATCCAAAAGTGTTCAAAATGAAAGGTATTACAATAAGTTTACCAGTTTGGTCTGACATAAATGTTATTGGTCATGTTAGTCCAACATGGTATGACTGTCAGAGCCAACCATGCAAGGGCTGTATAGCCAGTCAAGGTCCTTAAAACTTCCATTTGTTGACTGTCAAGCTGAAATTCAGACAGTTTGGCACAGATTGTTAGATTTGTAACAATTTATCAATTTTCAGCAATATAAAAGTAAATTTTCTATTTCATTATAAATTATGATGTTACTAGTATTGTGCACACTTTCTCCAAAATAACAACACTTTTCCCTTTGAGAGTCAAGGGAACATAGATGGAATAAGAACTGAATAAAAGTTTTGAATAAGAACTGAATAAAAGTATTGAAGAAGAACTGAATAAAAGTATTGAAGAAGAACTGAATCAAAGTAAATGACTTTATGGATCAGTAACCCTGCCATTAGATTAAGCAAACAAATGTACATGTAAATAATATTGAAATTGTCATTTTTACTAAATTTTTGTTATTTTGTTTGATTTGCCTTGTGGTGTTGCTTACAAAATGCATAAATGATTTTGTATTATAGAATGACTCAAACCGTGACCTACATTCTGTACATCATAAACCAGAATAATTTAGTCTTCATCTTCTTTATGATTAACTTATACAGCAACAGGTCCAACCCTTATTTTTTTGGGAAAAAATTGTATTGATTTAATAGGCCTGTTACAGTAACAGAATTCATACAGTCAGGCAAAACAGTAATATTTCAATCCTGGACTATTTGGCCTGTGGCCAAGTGTGATGAGTGGAATATTTCAGTTAGAAGTCATTAATTAAAAACATTTAAATTAAAGAATTTATCCAGCCAAGTTACATGTATGAGTACACTTTATTATACATGTATTTCGATTTGTGATGATCAATTTTTAAAGAAATTAAGGTGCATTGGTTGGCTAATTCATCATGGTCATGTACAATTCTTAGAAAAACTACTTTAAATGTATCGTCACTTCAAACATATAGTGAAATTAACTTTTTCATAGAGATAACAAGAAGAATGTTAGGGTCAATCAATACCTTACATTTTCTTTATGAAGACACCATGACCACCCTTGTATTGATTTTTTACCTCATATTTAATACATCTTTCTAATGTTTTATTATGTAATTTATATTGTAAGCCATTAAACTTATGAAAATCAATAAATATTACACAGATTAATTCTGCTAAACATTAAACACTTATTATATTTTATTATTATTATTATATATTCCATCCGAAAGGAACCGCCTTGCTACACGCGCCGATCTACAGGCCACCAGCATATACATGGACCAAGGAATATTCCATACTTGTGACGAAATAACAACTGAACCAAGATGACTTACGTACAAAATAACATGAACACTATATCACTTTTTATTGAAAATACTACATGTACTATGAAGGCGAAATCTTTATTGTAACCTTCCATGGGGTGGCCAGGCCAAAAAATATCTAGTACTTGAAATTCAAAAATATTAATTTATTGGATAAACTGATAAACTATTTTACAATTTTATACCCCTGCCACGCTGGAGGGTGCATTAAGTGTTACCCTTGTCAGTTTATGTACGTACACCCCAAAAACTGGGAGGCAGGAGTCACAGGAAATAGGAATCCTAGAACTGTTACAGAGTGTAGTAGATACAATAACCAGTGAGGCAAACTGATGCCCCAGCACAGTGCACTCCTCTGAAGTAACTGTATAATGTATATTTAATTACTGAAAAAATATGTTTTAATGCAATTTTGATTGTCAGATGGGAAAATATTTCATTATTGGACAACAAAATTTATTTTCTGTCTTATTGAATCACTTGTTTATTTCAGGCTCTGGTGAGCAGGAGTTGGCAACAAAAACTTTGCAGATTCAGTCAAAGAGATTCTATTTAGATGTCAAACAAAACAGACGTGGAAGATTTATCAAAATAGCAGAAGTTTGTATTTGTTATAGTTTCATCATGTCTTGACCGCTAGATTTATAAGTTTTTTAACCATGAAACATTTGCAATTGATTTAAGCTGGGAAAATGTAAACTTTTGTTCAAATAATTAACTTTTATTCAAATAATTGCCTCTTTTCTGTAATAAAATACAAAGCAGCACTGCCTATAGTCCACTAG
Source organism: Mytilus edulis (assembly GCF_963676685.1). NCBI lineage: Eukaryota > Metazoa > Mollusca > Bivalvia > Mytilida > Mytilidae > Mytilus > Mytilus edulis. The sequence goes on from NC_092350.1 coordinate 42,262,342, forward strand.
TCTATATACTTTCTTTCTTTGCAAGAATTTTGTTGTAACTTTTTTTTTATATATATTTATGCATATATTGATTGGCAAAATGAATTTGCTCCTGGAATCTCAAATTAAACAATTTTTGTTGACATCCAATTGATTAATTTCCTATAACTTACAACTAGTCAATCAACATTTGTTACATTATTTTCATTAAAAACAGATGTACAATATGTGCATGTGTCAATGAGAGAACACCTGAACAAAACCCACTTTAAATCTAAAGGTCAATATACAACATAAGACTTACATTTTGTATGTAGACCTATAGACTAGTATATATGTAAACGAGACATCAGTTTACCAATGTAAGGACTTTGACATTAGACTAATGTAACCCAATAGTACATGTATATGTCAATGAGAAATTAGTTTACCAATACAATAGTCAATACAAAAACCTAGAGGTCAAGACTTCATACCAACACAAGACCTGTTGGAAATCGTCAATACAAAAACCTAGAGGTCAAGACTTCATACCAACACAAGACCTGTTATAATCGTCAATACAAAAACCTAGAGGTCAAGACTTCATACCAGCACAAGACCTGTTGGAAATCGTCAATACAAAAACCTAGAGGTCAAGACTTCATACCAGCACAAGACCTGTTGGAAATCATCAATACACTGGACTAAATTTTTGTATTGGATTTGCATTGCAATCATGTCATACACTCTGACAATATATAATTCTGATCTGTAATATCTGGTAAAATCCAGGTTTTAGTGTAAAAATAATTCTGTAAGGTTCCTCCCAAACAGGGGATAAAAAAAAACTGTGAAAAATTGACACCTGGGAATCGATACATGAAATGACTGTGCATAATCAATCAAAATACACACTGGCGTCAATATCACATGTACCTATGTTGTTGTAAATTAGTCAGAACATAATATCACAACGAAAAATTATGATATTCAGTATGTAAACATTGAAAATATCAATGATATAAACATGAATAATCTAAAGATGAGAACAATAGAAATGATTTGTTTCAGGTGGGCGCAGGAGGAAAGAAAAGTCGCCTCCTGTTGGCAATGTCTACCGCCGCAGAATTCAGGGATTATCTTACAGATTTTAGTGAACATTACGCATCACTTGGTAACTTGTTAACTTTTTTCCTTCCCTCTTTGAATGTTGTTTTTTTTTACACTGGAGTGTACACTTCAACAAATTATTTAAATTGTTTTTACATTACTAACAAAGAGTTAATCCCCTTAATTTTTTGTATTTTATTCATCCCATTTTTATGAAAATGAAAGTATTATCTGAAAAAAATCTTTGCATTTTATTACAAATGTTGAAAAACAAAATAACTCATTTCAATTTAAGTTTTGGTTCTGGCATTACAGATAAGATTTTTTTGCAAGTGATCTTTGATAACAAAATGTAATTATATTTGGCCTAGAAATTATCAGGTAATGATGATGAAATTTTTTTTGTAATTCATCATTTAATACAAATACATATTATTACAGCTCTTGTATATATATATCATAGTCTTCTTTACGCCCGGTTGTTTGGGAACACTGAAATTACTACATTGTAGGTCCTCCTAACCCAGATAATTTACCTGAAGACGGTAAACTGAAAAGTGAAACCATGATTAAAGACAATAGACGTTACTACCTTGACCTCAAGGAAAATCAGCGAGGGAGATTCTTGAGGGTAAGTGGCTAGGCTACCAGCATAGGGGTAATAGTACTTGAAATTTTCATAAAAAATAATAATTTACAGGTCCGTGTCACATACAAGCCAGTGAAATTCATTTTTACCATTTTAAGATTGCTGAATAGCAGGTTTTTAACATGTTAGGAAATTTCACTTTATTTCAGATTTTACAGTAATTCAGAATTGAGACTTTCCTCTCCGGTGTTTGCAAAAACTAATCCACAAATATTCACTTTTCAGCAGATATAATAAAAGGATGGATTTTATATTGACAAATTTTAGTAGCCCTTACCATGCAAGGAATGTATTAATGTATCTTTCTGAAATCAAGAATTGCCATTCTTTCAGAGGTCAGCAGTTTGACATTGATTCAAAATTTAGACATGTTCCCTCAATGTGATGCAATTTATTGTTATGTTTTCTTAGAATTTATGTTGCAGTTTGAAATTTATACTGTCGAAAAATGGCAATTTCTAAGGGTAATTTTCTCTCACTAAATGACTGACACAGTAAAGATGTAAGGATGTTACAGTTCAGGTGCAGGGAGTGAAAATTAATATACCCCTGCTTTATTAAGCGAATCCCATTGGTATATAGTGATGTGGGTGTTTGTCCTTGCATCCCCTTTTGTACCATCTACTGCTCCTGAACACCTTGAAATAATACATATAACTTTCACAGTATCAACATACAAGATGTACTAAAGCACCTTCCTTTTCGTTTTTCATCCAAATGATTGTTATGAGCTAACTGTGACAGGATATTGATGAACTTTCTCATATCAGCATATTGCAGTACACATTTGAATCAGCTTTTCCCTAACCCCTTTCAATAATTAATGAAAATCTCTCTGGGAAGGTTATATTTTGACAATTTGCATTAAATGGTACGTCATTATCATGTATATTCATTTGTAAGTTAGATCAAAGAAGCAGTACAATGTAAGTATAAATCTACATGTTTTATCATCTGATTTTTCATGCAAATAATTTTTGCAAATGAAATGTTAATTTGTTATTATGAGATTTGTTTGCCATGAATAGGTAGCACAGACTCGTCCGCGAGGTGGACCTCGCTCACAAATAGCCATTCCTGCACAAGGAATGATTGAGTTTCGAGATGCTTTAACAGATTTGTTAGATGAGTTTGGTACGGACGACCACGGTGAGTCAGATGGTACATATTGTTTTATTTGTTGTTTTATACGCTTTTATTCCTGCTCATCAGTTAGCATTTGTATTTTATATCTTTATTGTAAGGGTGGGCCAAAAAATACATATCTTGTTGTGGATTCATTTATTTTCATGGGAAACAATGCTTTTTTTTTTTATTGGGGAAACATATTTGTGGATATTAAATTTTGAATATGGCTAATCTGCATTATACTGTATAGGAAATTTGTATTTTGTTGAACATTTTAATTTGCTGTTTACCTATATTTACAAAAATTAGTACCTTACAAATAATAATGAATCCACTGTATTCATCAGTAATTATTGATAAAAAAAAATATATTTTGTAAAAACTGGTTATTAAATGTGAATGCAAATGGTACTAGACACTGCTTCTTGCTCAAAATTTTGCTTGAAATGATGATTTTCCACATTTTCTTCTCTTGCTGTATTCTTTGATTCTATCTATTATTACGGAATTTACCTAAATGCCAAAAAGAAGTCATTGGTATACGATTAAATGAGGGCTATTCCAGAAAAAAATGTATGGGGGGGGGTTGGGGTTGGAAGGCACATTATATTAATAATACATGGGGGATGGGTATCAGAGCAACTTTTCACACTTTAATGCACTAAAGTCTCAATTACAATTGTCTGGGTGGCGGGTGCTGCAAAAAGTGCCTTCCAACCCCCCCATACATTTTTTTCTGGAATAGCCCTGCTTAAAAAGTGTCCATTCAATTTGAGAATTTTCATTAAAAGGTCCAGGGTACATGTATAATTATAAGATAGGAGTAAACTTTGTATGGTTATTGCTTTAATGTACATTAGTTTGCTATCCAATATATATATAGCTTCAAAGCGAAAGTTTGTTTGTAAATTTTGGTAGAGCTCCCGGTAAATATTTGCTGATGCTATGATAATGTTGTACATGAAATAGGTACAGACATATCACTTGAGATCTTTTGACTTAGCCTTATTAAGTTTCACAATTCTTTAGTTCTCAATACTGAAACCTAACTCTATGAAACAACATTAATGAATACATATGTCAGTTTTATTCTTGTATTGATATTGACATAGTCATTTGACTCTAAAATATACTGGTATAAAACTTTGAATATCAAGTAATATCAAGTTTTTTCTCCAAAACATTTGTATACTGTGAATCTAAAATTTTTGCTAATCGGCTAAAAAGGGCCAAAATGTCCCCCACACAAGTTATTCGTACAAATAAACCCTATTTAAGTAAAGGTGCGATTGTTCGATGCAGAAATTAAACCCCCCAGGTTAAAAGTTTTTCATTGAATTTTACACAAATTAACAACCTGTTAAAATTCCCATGAACGTTTACAGTTATCTTATTAATTAAAAAAACTAGATTTCCAGTTTTGCTAAAAGACTCCTATATTCTCTGATACTTATATGGAGGTACATGTCATTAGAAGTTAACATATTTCAGCTTCAATTCTCTCATATGCTTAAATGTCCCTCTTAGATTTCATCATATTTTCATAATTTGTTTGAAAAATTGTACTAGACTACCTCATTTACAACATGTTACCGCAAATTTGTCTGGAGCTCTGCCTACATGGAACATCCTATTATATTGGTATTGTTTTTTCTATCTAAATGCATAACTGTAGAATAAGGAAAGGAACTAAGTCTTCATTTAATTTCTAGTGTCAGAATATGTACATAGTACTTGTATAAGACAAAGTTACACTTTAGCTTGACATGAAGTTACACTTTAAATATATCAATTTGACAGATCTTATCACTTGAAAATATTGTCTTTGTAGAAGGACAGAGTGAATTACCAGAAAGCAAGTACCTGAGGGTTGAAAACAAAGTCTTCTATTTTGATGTCGGCTCTAACAGACGTGGGGTTTACCTGAGAGTATCAGAGGTATGTTTTATAACTTTGTATGGCCTTGATCAAACTTTTGTAATGAAACTTTGCAAAGAATATAGAAACACAGCTATCTATCTGTAATAAACATCCTTGAAGGCAGGCATCACAGACCACCAACATTCTTGCATGATTACATTCAGTATTAACCACTTGTATATGGTCCTTGACAAGGTTGTCATTAATGGCTGTCTGATTGCCCATCGTTCAAGTAAAAGCTGAAGTGTGCTTTCTGATAAGCAGGTAAACACTTAAAACACTCAAAATTATCATCACAATTAGCGCTAACAATATCGGCTACGGTAATTTTCATTTTAGTATTTTTCTGGTTTCTGCCAATCAGAGTTTAGTTTTGGTACACATTCTTTAATTGCAGGTAAATCATTAATTCCATTATCTCTTGAACAGACTAATATGGAACTTTACTTTATATTTGTTTGATCTATATCTTATGAAGATTTATAAGTTGAATGTTTTAATGATAATGATTAAAAAATTATATTCTTTTTCAGGTACGATCTAATTATCGCACTGCCGTCACCATTCCAGAGAGGTCTTGGGGCAGGTTTCGTGACATGTTGTCAGAATTCGTTGAAGGTTCCACTCAGACAGGAACTGTAGCTGAGGCTCCAAAAGACGTGAAAGAGACGAAATAAAGATGGCTACCTATCTGACAGAGGAAATGTGCAACGTCGAGGGTCTGGTCCATATGTTTTGTAAAAAGTGCACTTGGTGTTGCGTTATGTGAAATTTTATCAGTAATTGATTGTCCTTGAGGAGAATTTTTAGCTGTTTTTTGATTGATTATAGTTGTAAGGATTAATGGTGTGTTTTTCATTTATGGTCAGAATCACAAGAAATGTTGTCTCTATTCATTCTATTACCCTTATTGACATTTTTTGTGGGATTTTAAAATTTCTATGAAAATTAAAATTCCCTAGCACAGTATTTTTACGAGGCACATTTCCTTTGCCATGTTGACAAAGCAAAAGACATTTGACAACGCTAATGTCTAATGGCATAGGGAAAGATCGTATACTTGTGGAAAGTTTCTTACTGAATGTACTGTAGTTTGTATAATGGTGTAGGTTCAAGGTTTTAAGCTACTCTGGATAAAGGCAAATATGATATGATTGTGTGTTAATGTACTTGTACTGTTAGATGAATTTATAATAGATAAAAGAAAATGAACAGTTGCATAAAATGACGAGCTGTCCAGGACTGACTGGATATGGTTCATTTGTCTCCGTGTTATACAAAGTTGGACATGCAGCTGGTTCCGTTATCGTTCACACATTTACATCATCCTTGCCGTTAGTGACCGTTACGCACAGAGATTGGAATTTACGACTGAAATAAACTGTGATAATTTATATCTGACATTAACAATATATCATTGTAAAAATTTATTCTCGAAAAAATTATATTTCATACTGTTAAATTAATGTTGAATAATTTTTTTCTGAGTGTTGAAATATCTTAATTACAGCATTACTGTACATACATAGCCTCCATTTATATTTGCCTTTTGTGGTGTTAGGGAGTAATTTCGTTAAACATTGTTTATTTAGTTGCATTTCATCAAACATCAAAAACAAAATATCAATCAAACAATTCATAACTAAATAAAGTTTTGCAGGACTAACAGACATCTTGTGTATGGTAAAGATAAGGCAGGTGATATTTTGAAGGTGAATAATGCCAAAATAGTTCTATGTACAATGCTGTAGTTTCAGGAAAATTTACTAATTCAAATATTATGTTTCATATAATGTTTAACTTTTTTTTCACTTTGTCACCATAGGAATAAAAAAAAATATAGTTTATTCTAATATCAATTAGATTGAAATGTCTTAAACATTTTCTATAAAGTAACAAATTTTTGTAAAATTAGTTTGGTCATTCCAAAGACAAAAGGAAAAAAATCCATTAAAAATAGACTTAAACAACCTTTGTGTTGTGTATGACAAAGTGTAAAAAAGTGTACATTATGTTATTATTATAAGGCCAATCAGTATAAGGTAAAGTGTTATAATTTATATACCTTCAACTGTGATAGAATTGTACAAAGTTGTTGTTGGTGATGATATTCTTTATTTAACCTTGTTTATGTTGACCTTGGAGCATGCTTCGATAAAGGACATTGTGAAATAAATGCTTCATTTTCCCAAACTAATTTAAAATCTTGTGGAAAATCTATTGGCATTTTTGTGATGGAAGTTCTCTCTTTGTATGCTTTCAAAGTTATCATAAACGAGTCAATTCTTGACCTTATATCTTGTTAAAGTTTTTTGTTATATATCTCAAATTATTGGTTTTTAAAAAAGTTTATTTTACAAATTACACAACTTTGTATGTGATACTTCAATACTAATTTTTTTAAGTAATACTGCATTTTCTGATGGAAAAAAGTTGATAAAAAGTTAATGAATGTTAAATAAAAACAAGACTTCCTTTACTCCAACAAAGGAGCACAGAATTGGAACAAACTAAACTTCACTAAAAAGTAGATATAAAAGTGAAATGTTATGTTTTAGAGAGTCTCTTCTTCTACCTTTTTCATAATATATAAAGATCAAAAGTAAAATAGTATATTTTACTCCCTTCCTTATTTAAAATTACTCAAGCTGCTTAAAACCTTGTTAGCTATACTCATATTTTGTTTTGTGTTTTTAAACATTTCTGTTAAACTTTGGCCTGAAGTTTGTTTCATAACAGATAAAGCTTTGCAATCATGACCTAATTTTGGTAAAATTTATTTTATATCATGCCATTGTCTCAATAAACTTTCAGATATAAGAAATTGGAATGAGAAATTTAATATTTATAGGATAAATGTTGGTTATCTATACCTGTTTGCAAAGTTTTTTTCTGTAATGAGGCACCATTTACCTTCAACTGTAGCACACTTTAAAAATTGAAACCTAAAACTTTTTTGTAGTACAAGTTACAATTTGTATTTTATTTACCAGAAACATTTCTGGTTTTTTTGGAAGTTTTTCTGTTGGTTATGTTAAATTTCTTGTTATTCAACGTAGATTTGTATAGCACACAGAAAAGTAGTCTTGCACACATTTTGCAGTACACTCGTTGAGTCAATAGTTTTGGTTTCAGTTAATTTCTTGTTATTCTGTTTGTTTTTTCTGTTTATAGTTAAACTCTTACCTCATGTTTTATCTTTTTTAAGTTTATTGAAAAATCGGCCATTAATCTGAAATTGTCTTTCCGACTTGTAGTTTTCAGTACTGTGGCTCAGTAACCAAGTGCTGTATGTTCTTTCAAAAACCATGTTTAAGTTGTGTCTATATTTTATCATTTTGTTTTTTCTTCATGTTCAGTTTTTACATACAAATTAATAATGTATTTTTTGAAAATTCGAAACAGACCACTCATAGATTGTAACATGTTAGCATTGTTTTTCTTTTTACCATTAAGTAGTTTATCAAGAACAAAGAAAATAGATTTGAAAAAAATATTGAAATTGTATATCTAAAGTATGCCTTCAGAAAAAATAAAATATGTTATTTGTTATATAAAATGTGATGGAAATTTTTGTACCCCAGCTATATTCACATAAGCAAGATAAGGTGAAGACATTTAACTATAAGTTTCAGTTCAACAGTAGAAATAATTGGAAAAGTAACAACAGAATTTTAGCAGTGATGTAAAAGATAATACGGAATATTCATGCGTTGAGTAATATTTTATTTTGTTTTAAACATGGTGATGACTTTTTCTGAAATTTAAGTTTGTTAAAACATTAAATTTTAAAAAATGTGTTTACGAGATTTTTTGAAACTGAAGATCATGAACGAAACTATTAATTTAACCTTAACCTTATCTTAACTGATTTAATGATATCATTGTTTAAGATTAGTTTGTTGATAATGTTAAAATTGTACATTTCACTTGTAATTTTTCATTCTTATTGTTGTTAGGCCGGGGTACCTTGTTTTAACAATATACATATATATATATTATGGTTTAATTTTATTGGCTATTTGGTTGCTATGTAAACGATAGAAGTGCTATGTTTATTTTTTCATATAACTAGAATTCTAGATATTCAAGGAATTTTTACCCTGCTTAATACAAGACTGATATTTTTATGCCCCACCTACGATAGTAGAGGGGCATTATGTTTTCTGGTCTGTGCGTCCATTCGTCCGTCTGTTCGTTCGTCCGTCTGTTCGTTCGTCCGTTCGTCCGTTCGTCCGTCTGTCCCGCTTCAGGTTAAAGTTTTTGGTCAAGGTAGTTTTTGATGAAGTTGAAGTCCAATCGACTTCAAACTTGGTACACATGTTCCCTATGATATGATCTTTCTAATTTTAATGCCAAATTAGAGATTTTACCCCAATTTTACGGTTCACTGATAGAAAATGATAGTGCAAATTTCAGGTTAAAGTTTTTGGCTTCAGGTTAAAGTTTTTGGTCAAGGTAGTTTTTGATGAAGTTGAAGTCCAATCAACTTGAAACTTAGTATACATGTGCCCTATGATATGATCTTTCTAATTTAAATGCCAAATTAGAGTTTTGACCCCAATTTTACGGTTCACTGAACATAGAAAATGATAGTGCAAATTTCAGGTTAAAGTTTTTGGCTTCAGGTTAAAGTTTTTGGTCAAGGTAGTTTTTGATGAAGTTGAAGTCCAATCAACTTGAAACTTAGTATACATGTGCCCTATGATATGATCTTTCTAATTTAAATGCCAAATTAGAGTTTTGACCCCAATTTTACGGTTCACTGAACATAGAAAATGATAGTGCAAATTTCAGGTTAAAGTTTTTGGTCAAGGTAGTTTTTGATGAAGTTGAAGTCCAATCAACTTGAAACTTAGTATCCATGTGCCCTATGATATGATCTTTCTAATTTAAATGCCAAATTAGAGTTTTGACCCCAATTTTACGGTTCACTGAACATAGAAAATGATAGTGCAAATTTCAGGTTAAAGTTTTTGGCTTCAGGTTAAAGTTTTTGGTCAAGGTAGTTTTTGATGAAGTTGAAGTCCAATCAACTTGAAACTTAGTATACATGTGCCCTATGATATGATCTTTCTAATTTAAATGCCAAATTAGAGTTTTGACCCCAATTTTACGGTTCACTGAACATAGAAAATGATAGTGCAAATTTCAGGTTAAAGTTTTTGGTCAAGGTAGTTTTTGATAAAGTAGAAGTCCAATCAACTTGAAACTTAGTATACATGTTCCCTTTGATAAGATCATTCTAATTTTAATGCCAAATTAGAGAATTTATTCCAATTTCACAGTCCTTTAAACATAGAAAATGATAGTGTGAGTGGGGCATCCGTGTACTGTGGACACATTCTTGTTTCCTTTGAAAATATGTTCAAATTTTAAAAGCATTGACACAGATAAATATTAAATCTTTTTTTTAATTTTGATCCTTTAGAGTACCGGTATGTTGGTTGGCTACTTGTTAAATTGTAAGTTGATTTTGTGATTGAAAAAAAAATAATAGACATGAAGAAGGGTAAGAATTTCTTGGATAACTGGATATTTTAGTTTTATATGCACAGGGAGGCTTGGTATAGAACAAGCAAGGAGGACTCTATTGGAAATTAACTCTAATTGACAGGATTAGTCAATTTGAGAGGTATATCACCAGGTTGAAAGGTCAAACTGATGATATTATTATTTTATTATTATGATGTTTTACAACCTTTTGTTAAATTTTTGTTATTGAAAAGATATATTTATATTTAATAACGGTTATAATAATTTTGGGCAACTGCAATTTTATCAAACCTTGAAAATTGTAAAGCAAATTTTAACATTGATATAGATACGGTGTAGTGTTGATGTTTGTCAAAAGAGCTTGGTAGTTTAAAGATGTCAAAATTTGCTTTAGATTTTCACGATGCTGTTATATTCAAGCCACCCTTCATCACTGTAAAAAGGTATATTTATATTTAATTTTTTCATATCAAGAGAGAAATTGGATGTGCATGCTTTTTATGAAGTACTGGTTTGCCTGATTACTGTATCACAGGGTTATACATAAGATAGTTATAATTATACTTTTGGTTTAGTTTGAAATGAGATCAGTTATTAACTTTAGGTTATGTAGCTTATGTTGAATCTAATATGGTAAAAAAATAATTGATATAAAGTTCAAGGTTGTTATAACTTATAAAAGCAAATATAAAAAATTAAATTCGACACTAACATTTAAAATAAAAGTTTCTCGATTTGAAATGGTTATGATTTATTGAAAATCCTCTTGATACTGTTAAAACATGTCCTTGTATGCACACTGAAAAATATTGGTAAATATACTTGCCATGCATAGTATTAAAGATAATAGTGCAATAATGATGAAGAATTCATGTACAAAATTATTTTTAACATGTGCACAGATTCGGAATTTCATATAAAAATAGAATTAATTGTTTGAATTTGTGAATTGCATTCAGAATTTCATATAAAATATGATCAATTGTACTTGTTTGAATTACAATCTACTAATTGATTGTTTCGTCATTTTACTGTTTTATTTTGTTGAGGAAGCCCTAATCAGTTTTTATGTTTACCAGTACTTTGTTGTTAAACTTCACTTGTTTTATTGTCTCAAGGAATTGTTACTTTGTTATGTAAAACAACGGCATATTATGAAATATAGATTCAATCTTTAGTTTTATTCATTGTGTTTAAAGCCATGTTAGATCAAAAATGAAAACAACACTTCATTAATTTTATCGACTGAATTTCTGGACTTTGATGAGGATCACTCCAACTGATTTTTTGTAAGCCATGAATGTACAAGAACCAAACAATTGAAGAGATATAGATATAAGGAAGATGTGGTAAGAGTGCCAATGAGACAACTCTCCATCCATGTCGCAGAATGTAAAAGTAAACCATTATAGGTCAAAGTACGGTCTTCAAAGTGGAGCCTTGGCTTACCAATCGATATACAATGAAAACAACAATTCATAAATTTATATCTACTGGATTTAACTATTTGAGGATGACTCCAAACAGAATTTTCGTAAGTCAAGAATGTACAAGAATTGAACAATTGAAGAGATATACATTGAAAAAAGCCCACTTCATAAATGTCTTGCGAGTGAAGCACTTTTCTTGGTTTACCTTCATTATGAATGTTCAAAACTCATTTTTCTGAAAGCTAAAGATGTATAAAAATTAAAAAATTTGAGCTATATGACCAAAATTAACCTACAAAACCTGCCAAAGGGAATTGAAACCTTAATCTATAAATTTATTAAAGGACTAAATGTGTAAGAAAAAAAATAGTTGAGAAAAATGATTCCATTGTACACAGTAAAAATAACACTTTATTTACCCAATTCTGGATTTACTTTCATCAGGAACACTTAAACCTAACAATTGAAATCCAAGGAATGGACAAGAGCAAAACACTTGAAAAGCTTTATGAACAAATTGGACCAAAAATAAATTGCCAAATTTATGTAACGGTAAGGTCAACTTTGCCTGTGGGAGTTGGAACCTTGGTTTCTTAATAATTTCTGAATTGATCAACAGAAAACACATCTTTATAAGATAATCTTCATCAGGTTTGCTAATATTTGGAATTATAAAAATATATAATGTTTGCCAGGAGAAAAACTAAAAGGGCAAATACAAAACGGCGGCCAATAATGGTTGCTGTGGATTCATTATTGTTCGTTGGATACAAATTTTCGTGGATTTAGTGGTTACAGTAGAACCATGAATTTCTATGTCCAATGAATTACAAATGTTGCATAGAAATATATCCAGACTTTGGCAAAACCACGAAAAAGGCTGATGTAATATGTACATAATAAAATAATAGTACAGATATTACCAAAATATTGGTGGGCACAACAGCCAACACCAACCTTTCCACTTACAAGTGACTTGAGCATTTGAGTGAACTAACCTCATAAAATAAGATGTGGTATGATTGCCAATGACACTAACTCTGCATAAAAAAAAAGAAGTTAGCAACTGTATCGTCTTCAAAAATGAGCAAAACTATACCACATAGCAAGCTGTAAAAGAAATTACTAATGAGAACAATTCAAAGGAGAAAACTAAAGGTCTGATCTATGTAAAAATCAACAATCATTCTGTGAGTATAGCATGGTAATACATAGTCTCCTACCGGTTAAAAATTCATTGTATTGGAACAAAATTCTTATTTGATCTATAACTTGTCATGGTGTAAAATATATATCAAATATCAAGTCAATATCTTCAAGCATGACAAAAAAATTGTTGAAAACTGATTATTTAACTCTGCACAAAATCATGAGACTGTAAGAAAATTCAACCTTGAACTGTAACTCGTCATGATCTAACTATATACCAATTATCAAATCAATATCTTCAAACATAAAAATAATGTGTGAAAAACTGATTTGCCAGACTGACAGATGGACAAACGGACGAAGTGCAAACCTTAAGTCGGTAGGGGACTTATAACCAAAAAATTAATATTATATACACAATACAGAAACATACGACAACCACTGAATGACTGGCTCCTGACTATGGACAGGCATGTACAGAATGTGTTTGGGTTAACATGTTTGTCGTTGACTTTGAATATTGGTAATAGGTCCACTACAGTTCTCTTAGTGTATACATGTATATCTTGACGACTCATGACATTGATCTCTTTGTTAGTTATGAACATTGTGTGTTTCCACTTGGGCAAGTTCGATGAGTTGTAGGTCAACTACAAAAGTTCAATACAGGTAATTTAAATAAAAGATATACTTATCTGATAAAAGTAAAATAACAAAAATACTGAACTCTGAGGAAAATTCTAAATTGAAAGTCCTGAAGTAAATGGCAAAATCAAAAGCTCAAACACATCATTTGAATGGATAACAACTGTCATATTCCCGACTTGGTATAGGAATTTTCTCATGTTTCTGTATGTCGAAAATGGTGGATTAAACCTGGTGTTATACCTAGCTTAACCCCACAGACCACTGAACATACAAAATGATAGTCGGAGTGGGGTATCTGTGTACTATGGGCACATTTGTTTTTATTGCTCTCTTATCAAAGTATATTAATCCATATCTTTTCAGGCATATTACATAATGCATCAACTGTCCATAGGGAAAATGTATATTAAGTGTCAAACTGATCTTCAAGTTAACTGAAGGACAAACACACATTAAATGATAGATATGGCAACATTTTTAACCACTCAAAACTAGGCATCAAGACAATGCTCACCTGTTTAGAGCATAACTAATGCTGCATGTATAAGGAAGTGGATGTTAGTGGACTATAATCAGTTCTTATGGAAGGGTGGCACAGAATATTTCTTTTACACAAATTAGAATTGTCTAATATATATGGTATGGCATTGTTCATAGTTGAAGATCATAAAGTAACCTTTAGTTACATCTACATCATTTGGTAGTCTCATTATAAATCACATTCTGTTTAAATTTATAATATGTGAAAATATAAAACTAATAAATGAATCAAATTTTTAAATGGCTGAGTCTCACAGATTTTTTTCTCAAACAATGGTGAATGATCTATAATGAACATTTGAATAGATATAAACATTAAATGAAAAAATTGACAAATAAATATAAACACTTCCATATTTTCAATGGGAGATGCATAATTTCAACATGTGCACAATTTTCTTTTAGGTTTCAGGTTGAAAACTATGAGTTGATCATGTTGATTACACAGAATCTGTCTTTTGTTAATTTTGCAGAACAATGGTGCACAATGGGTTTTGAAAACAATTTATATTTGAACACAATAATTTAATTCCAATCATTTTCATCCGATTCACAAGTGTCACTGTCGTCATTTTTACTGGATTTTTTAAAACCAAAGATTGTCTTTTTAGTTTTGTCTTCCTGTGTACACTGTATTACACCTGAAAATAAAAATACATATACAGTTAAACCATTTCTTTGTTTTTACTCTTCCAAAATAACAAAATGTGATAGCAATTGCTGTATTATCATGTATAAACTACTTGACCAACTCTTGCTGATCTTTTATGGAACCACAACTCTAATTAGAATCTTTTTATAGCACAATTTGATTGTTTTTTCTTTCCATCATTCTTTTTTAATAGTGATATGTCAAAAATTATTCAAGTTAATGTTTAGGTCAATTTAAGGGGGCCATTTAATGGTAAGTTTATGATATTTGGCAAGCAGTTTTATTACCATTGGCACATCTAAATCCATGGAGATATTAGGCCCAAACCTTGGTCAAATGAACGGCATGTGCATGTTTTACATGTTGCATATGCAAAACATAATTCTATGTTAACAACTTTATGCTCTTTTAATTCTGAATGAATTTTCAAACATGCTTTTTCTATCACATTTAAATTAGCTCTTAAAGTACTACATTCAAAAGATAAAAGGGACTTAAAGATGCTGACATAAAAATCTAACATTTTCAATTCATCTGCATTCAAATAATTATTGCAATGTAAAACAATTTTACTATGGTAGTTTGTTCCAAAACAAAACTAATACAATATTTTAGATATGAGCAAAAGTAATAATGAATTTGGTTACACCCTAACAACAAGTTAAAAGTAGTGCATACTTTTATGCATACTAAGTAGATGCTCTTTTAAACCTTTGTTGCTTGGATGACTGTGTGTTGATTGCTTTAAGATTTTTATTTTTATCATTTGTTTAATATTAATGTATACCTGTCGCCTCCTTTTATTCATATCTTATGGAAGACTAAATAAATGGAAGATCTGCATAAGATATTTTACCTGATATGCCTAACAGGCCTTCTAGTGTACTTGTCTGGAAATCATCTGTGTTTCCCAACTCTTCAAAACCAGTAATCCTGTAGGATAAAAAATGTACTGAAAGTAATCTTACTTGGTGATTTTAGAATATGTAAATCCAATTTGATCAAATACATGCATGCATGATAATTGATTGTTTGTTTACGATGGTGAATTCTTGAAGGAACAAATAAAATTGTGCTATTATTTCTAATTTTTCACCTTTACAAATGTGTTACAATTCAGTGTGAATCATCCCGAAACCGACTCTAAAAGAATCCATAGGGTCTTCTCCTTCAATGTATCTGCTATTTGCATAAGTTTCATTCCAACCATCAAGCAAAGGAAAGTCCAAGTTCAATAATTTTTACAATTTTTTTCTGTTTTTAGTAACAGTGGCCTTGGCTGTTGTCCCTTATATCAATGGACTTCTTCTCCTAGCAACAGGGCATAAACAGCAATGAAGAAATGAAGTCTATCGGACTTTTAAATTTGTATCTTGAAACACAAAATATTTGTTATACTATAGTCTTAATTGACTATTTTCATACTACTGACTTTTGACTCCAGTTTATATTATTTTTCAACAGGTTACCTACGACATCCTGGGGTTGAAGTCATAAAACTTTGCTCAGTGCTCGGAGCACAAAAATCATGCTCGAAACATGAAATCCTGCATTTTGATTGGTTGATTTTCGAGTACGAGTACAAAATAATGACTCTAAATTGTTGAGTCCGAGTACAAAATCGTGTCCGAACGTTATATGATCACAAGGCCTGGTACTCTGTCAATTAAGAGCAAGGTAAAGAAGTAACATCAAGCTTTTAATCTGTACAATTCTTTGGGAAAATAAACTGCTCCATATTTTCTTTACACGACAAACTCATTGGAAAATAGTAAAAGGAGTAGGTCCGGTAAGGCCCCTTTTTGGCCCAAAAATATAACAGTTTTACAAAATTGTTAAAATGTAAACTTTTAGTTATTTATTGGACAGTTGAATGCTTCTGCTACATAAATATGACCTGTTTTTGACAATACAATGCACATATATCGGGTTGTAGCACCATTAAGTCATGCTAAATTACTGAAATCGTCAAAATTCTATCATTTTAGTTAAATTTTAGACGGTTTCCGTGTAAAACGAAAGTGGCCGCATTCGTGTTCATCCTTAATATTGCAATGTAAGTTGTATTTTATGATAATACATAACATATATAAAGGTTGTGGATGAACAAGGATGCGGCCACTTTCATTTTTGACAAAAACAATCTGAAAAGTGACGTTTTTCGGCATATTTGAGAGATTTTTCATATTTGAGCTTCAATTGGATCGTTTTTAATGACTTAATCAGTTAAAATCTTTCACATAAACTAATTGAATCAAGTGAAATAGACACTTAAGTGTTTAAAAAGTGGCCAAAATCTTTCATCAGATGAAACTGAAATTTGAGGCCAAAATGAGTCCTTACCGGACCTACTCCTTTCCCCTAAAAACTACACAGATTAAATGTTTGATTTGTCTTATTATGACTACTCTTAATTGAACGACCCCGGATGTCGTAGGTAACTTGTCGAAAAATTATATAAACCAGAGTAGACAGTCGGTAATATGAAAATAGTCTATTCAAAAACAATCTGTTTAAACATTATTATACATACTTGTCAACAACCTGTCCATTTATAAAGCAGAATACAGCTGGCAATGTTCTTATCTTTAATTTTTCAACGAAAAACTTGCAAATATCAACATTGATCTTGGCAAACTTTGTCTCAAAATGTTTGGTAGCAAGTGCCTGTAAAAATAGATAAATATATATAACATTTATGTCAATAGTGTTGTTATATACCCACTAAGGTAACATCTACTGAAATCACTGATTGTGGCCTCCCTTTGTATTTTTCCAGAGACAGAAATAGACAGAATCTACAGACACTCATCTTTGAAAAAAATTACCTTAATGCCGTCTCATATTAAGGTATAACATTAGTCTATTTTTCACATCAAAGGTTTAAAAAAAAGAGTTAACAAATGACTTCACAATATATGTTTTTATGCATATTTTTTTTTCAAATACGAAATTGTGTGTGTCTACCAGCTCAAACATTGAGGTTCCATTAGTGAACAAACCTCTCACCCTCAAAATATGTAAAAGGGAAAAGATCGTTGTGAAATAAAGCAGAGATTCTATCTTGTCAACAGGACAATTAATTGAGTACCAATGTCATGATTGCAAAAAAAAAAAAAAATTTGAACTAAATCATTGCAATAATTATTGATATACCTGTACTAATTTATTACCAATCTTGGGTTTCAAAATAAATTGAAAATTTACTAAATACAGATGAAGTTTCAGAAACAAGTTGTGTTTTTGCACACATCAAAGCTACTACAAGTTACAACATACTTCTAAGTGTGTATCCATTATTGCACATCTTCTAAAATCTGAATGATAAAAATGAACAATGCATTTCTTTTCTGTTGTGGTGAGGTCTAAAAACTTTTTCTCTTCTGTTATTTCTCTGAAAAATAAGATAAACCGGTGAAAGACATTTTTTAATGCAGATTTGTGTAAGTTAACACACCTGTTGTAATGCAAAAGGAACAATTCTTTAATAATTTGTTTACAATGACAGTGACTACCGTGAAACAAAAAATATAAATACCCAATTTTAAAAATGCCTGCACTCTGACTTAGTCTCTGTATACTTTTATTTCACATTCTAACTCATAAATTAAAATTTCTTTTCACTTATTTTTTTCTCAATATTTTTTTAAACTTAAAAATCTCATCTGTCTACTTTTATTACTCTTTAAACTTTTGCAATCTTCGGAAGGAAATACTCTGACTGTTCAGAAATAGGATGTTTTTTGGGGAAAAAATCTGAAAAATTGCGAATCTGCATGATTTTCATGAGTGTAAAATTGTGTAGTCAGATTATATTTTCAATTAATGAAAACCCTGAACAAAGCTTAATATTTATTCAAATGTTCAATATTGTTGATGCATGAAATTTAATTGAAGACATATTCATTTCAGGTTTGTATGTTATATTATCCTTACGTATATTGACCATGTTGTTTTTCTTTCATTTCATTAAGATTAACAGCATGTTTTTTCAACATATCAAGACGTGCTTCTCTAATATAGGCAGGAATTTCTGCATTTTCTAGTTCATCCAGCAGTTCCTGAAACAACAATACAGATTTTATTTCACTGCATACAATAAATGAACATGAAGAGAAAAAGTAAAAGCCAATTTGTTACACTGTCTTAGGCCGTGTTCACATTGACCTAAACTCGGTGTTGTGTAAGTGTAACTCACACGTAAACTAAACAAAATTACGTTCCCATTGATAAAATTCAATGTTTACATGTAGTGTAAAACATGTTTTGTCTACATGCAGTCGATACTCAATGTAGGCCTTGTGTAGATTAAGTGTACACAAAACTAGTCATTTGAAACATTAGTTTCACCGTGTATATTTAAGGAAGAAACAATTTTTGAATAAAATTGATATTTATAACAATTATTAATAAAGTTCTTTACGGAAATATTTGTCTAAACTTGATATATTTATTTGGTTTTTTTTTTTAAACTTTACGTAGCTTTATTAAGCCCTTATCAAGACTCAAAGCAGCATCATTGCCGAACACATAATTCATTTGAGAATTAAGGTCTTTCCGAATCGACTTGACTTGCACAGAAATGTTTGACATTGGTCTTTACTCAAACAACGGTTCACTCATAAATGCATTACTTAAAAAGTGTGAGGTAAATGTATTGTTTGTCTAGTACATGTATCTCGGATCCGTTAAATTACCCTTAAAAAAAACAACATTACTCCCTCCTTTGCCAAATACTCCTTGGAGAAGAAATACCATTTGAAACAAACAGAACGAATAGGAATATAGTGATCCCTAATATATCATTCCTTCTTCTCCTTCAATCTCTGTACCGTAATCTCTATACCGACGTAATGCATTGGCTTTATGAGAATAAAAATATATATTCTTCGCCTGTAAGCACGCTGCTGCAGTCTACGTTTTCTAATGCTTAAACAAGACATCTTTATTATTTTTAAACTACTGCAAATCAGCAAAATGGCTTTCATAAAGAAGCAACCACTCAACTTAAAAAAATAAAAAAATGAAAAAAGGGGGGGGGGGGGGGGGGGGGGGTATTTTGATAATTTATCTGAGCCAGAAATTTTTCCGCGCAAACGTTTTATTCCGGGTTTTTTTCCATGCTGGTAATCAATTTTTTTTTCAACATTTAACACTATAATGTATGGGGAAACCCTTGATTTAGAATATTTTTGTATCATCTGCAGGACCTTTTATTTTTATCCAATTGGGGTTCGGAATATTTCCATCGATACACCCCCTCCCCCCCTCCCCCGATTTGAAGTCAAATGGTCGTTCCCTTACTGCTAGAAAAGTTGTCCGAAAACTTTGCATTCGGTTCTACGTAATGAACATTTAAATGACATAGAGTTTACAAGTGTGAACAAATATTATGTACAGGTAATTAAACAAGGTGTATAGATGTGAACAAATTTAATGTGAAACCAATGGCCAGTACGTTAAACTAATTGTAAACAAGTTTACTGTACATGGCGTTTGGTGTGAACACGGCCTTAGACAGTACACATAATGGTATATATATCCTAGTCTGTCTGTCCATATGTCAATACTTCGTACAAAAGCCTAAATGTTAACATAAAAATTATCATTAGGATTGACTGAATGAAAAAGCTTGCTTTCAATTTGACAATTTCCAATTTTGTCATTTTAGAGTAACAGGACTTTGTTTTCTAAAATGTTGTTGACAAAACAAGCATCTTCTTTGTCCACCATTGTTGTATGGAAGGCTGTTAAATAATAGAAAAGAAAGAAAATGGGGTATAAGTTATACCCCATTTTTTTTCTTTTCTATTATGGTCTTTATGGAGTTTTTGAGAACAGGGGGATATCTATAATACTAATATTACGAGGTCCAATTTGTCAGCCGTCATCACGTAAACACGACGAATCAAAGAATTCAACTTTATATACAACTAATATGGTACAAAGGTGTAGATTAAAAATTACACCACTCCAGGCCCTTTTGTTTTCCACGTAATTTATATTGCCAATAATTAGGAAGTTCCGGGTCCAGTCCGATACCGATACCAATAGTATAATCACCTGTTACCTATTACCTTATCTGTACGTTCCGCATCTAACAGGCGCACCACCAAACGGTGTTTTCAGGATTTATATGCTATATACACAGGTAATCACAGGGTTGACACTACTAAATTGTCAAATTGTTACCTACTGTAGTATTTTAATCCGTAAGACTTTCTAAGATAACAATATGAATACTAAAAATCTGGACTAAAAATAAGTTTCAATTTGTTAGCGGGCATGACGTAAAACAGCGAATCAAAGAATTCAACTTTATTTATAACTAATATAGGACAATGCTGTTGATTAAAAAATACTCCATTCCAGGACCTTTTGTTTTCCAAATAATTAATATTACCAATAATTGATAAGTTCAAGTTCGACGGGTTCAAACAGAAAGATTTGAAAGCATAGAAAATTGTGTATCTTATAATCGGCATGACTTTACCAGATGACAGCACTAATACTAAGATAAGGCTTGCGCATAGTTATATACTTTAATTCAGTCACGGACCCGCGATATCACGGGTGTGTT
>NC_092350.1:43028704-43068704 GCF_963676685.1 Mytilus edulis
GCGTCACGTGATGTCTCCTCAATCTTGCGCGCGCGCTGTATCTAAAATAAAAGAAAAACTTTCCAAACTAAACATGAAACTTCTCCGGTAACATAATAATATAGACCCCATACCAAAGCAAACAAACAAACAAATAAACAAATACCTCCCCCCCCCTTTTTCCAAATCAATCAATAAAAAAAATCAATTATCCATTCATCATAGGGGAAAGACTGCCTAACAATTGTTTTTGAAACAATTGCTTTATATTTATTATTAAGTCTTT
The DNA here is from genome assembly GCF_963676685.1 of Mytilus edulis. Classification (NCBI taxonomy): domain Eukaryota; kingdom Metazoa; phylum Mollusca; class Bivalvia; order Mytilida; family Mytilidae; genus Mytilus; species Mytilus edulis. Next base: position 43,028,970 of record NC_092350.1, read on the forward strand.
CCACTTTTCTGTGGAAAGACTTATTGTTTTTCTTCTGATTATTAAGTCTTTCCACTTTTCTGTGGAAAGACTTATTGTTTTTCTTCTGATTATTATTATTATTATTATTTTTTTTTTCCGCCAAATTTTGTTCTTGCGATAAATGTTTGTTTCGCAATATGTCGCTTAAATATTTCTCATATGGTATCGTATAGTTTATGCGCTTTTAAATTTTACCCTGCTAAGCCGAACCATTTTCTTTGTAAGAGTTATCTCCCTATTCACTGTTTATTATCTGTGTGCATCTCCTTCGTAACAAAAAAAGATAGCGACAAAATTCTTTTTACAAATTGTTCGTTACATCCTCAGTAATTTTTGGCGCATTTGGATCGAAGCGATTCGATGAAATTTTATAGGAGTTATCTACCTTTACAAAATAAATTTGTCGGTATGTATATTTTACTCATAAACAGTTAACCGTATAACCCTGGAATGTTTTTATTTGAGTCCCCTAGGTCTTAACTTAGAAAATGAGGTCAAGGTCAAAGGTCAAGGTCAAATTCTAAATTGTGACTTTTGCTTGTTTTTACATTTTCTCCTTCACTTTGAGAGATACATATAAAAGAACAAGTGCAAAATGTCTGCTTAATAGTAATGAAGATATGCTACATTCAGTCTTATTCAATTAAATGGCATCTTATAGGAGTTGTTGCCCCTGAAATGTCTTGATATGAGGTTATTTGATTATTACTTCAAGTAAGTTCATTATAAAGACATTTGACCTTATACAAAAGGTTAAGTGACAAATGACCTTGAAAAATGGCTACCGGAAGTGACCTTGACAAAACCGGAAGTAGCTTTGTTTGCAGTTTTTTCACATACAAGTACTCAGAATCCATATATTTTAACTTATAGATACATAAACTGATTACTGAAGACTAAAAATGACTTCCAACTAACCGGAAGTAACCAATTATCTCCCATTCTACATGCAAAAGTATATAGAAACTATATATATTTGGAATCAGTGTGAAAGAAGCTATCATATGAGACCGGAAGTGACATACATTTCACCGGAAGTAGCATATTATCTCCCTTATATCACTTAAAAATATGATTAAACCATTATTTATCGCATCAGTATGATGAAACTATCTTGTTATCAAAATTTCTTTGGTGTGGAAAGACTTTCAATTGTTCTCTGAACAATTGGTTTTTAATTATTATTTTTTTTTTTTTTTCTTCCGCCAAATTTTGTTCTTGCGCAAAATGTTTGTTTCGCAATATGTCGCTTAGATATTTCCCATATGGTATCGTATAGTTTATGCGCTTTTAAATTTCACCCTGCTAAGGCGAACCATTTTCTATATAAGAGTTATCTCCCTTTTCACTGTTTATCCTCTGTGTGCATCTTCTTCGTAACAAAACAAGATAGCGACTAAATTCTTTTTACAAATTGTTCGTTACATCCTCAGTAATTTTTGGCGTATTTGGAACGAAGCGATTCGATGAAATTTTATAGGAGTTATCTATCTTTACGGAATAAATTTGTCGGTAGGTTTTTTTAACTCATAAACCGTTAACCGTATAACCCTGGAATGTTTTTATTTGAGTCCCCAGGGTCCTAACTTAGAAAATTAGGTCAAGGTCAAAGGTCAAGGTCATATTTTAGATTTTTATAAGTTTTTCATTTCCCTATAATTCTTGAACGGTTATAGATACAAAAAAATCAAGCAGTGAAAAATGCTCGGTACTTTAAGGGGCAACTTTTTTACATTATGACTATATTGATTTTACCATCATATAAGGGACATAACTCCCATCGATGGTTTTTAAAAAGCCATTTTTAGGCAAAACTCTTAAACAAAAGGTCCTTGACCCATAGGGTCTTTTGCAATGACCTTTTGGAGCAATGACCTTGACGAAGGTCACAAGGTCAAAGGTCAAGGTCATCAAATTATGTGGTTTTGGCACTATTTAAACAGTTTTATGAGTGTTTGAATTTCAATCAACCAACCAACCAACCAACCAACCAATCAATCAATCAATCAATCAATCAATCAATCAATGTTTCCGTTTCATGTGTTTGATACGGGATTCAAGGTTTCTTTTTTTCCGCTTGTTTTAATTGAGCCTATCAAACGTGTTTAACCAACATGTTTAACCAACATGTTTAACCAACATGTTTAACCAACGTGTTTAACCAACCAACCAACCAACCAACCAACCAACCTACCAACCAACCAACCAACCAAACAACCAACCAATCAATCAATCAATGCATGTTTCCGTTTCATGTGTTAAATACGGGATCCAAGATGTTTTTTTTTTCGCTCGTTTAAATTGAGCCTATCTAACGTGTTTAACCAGCCAACGTGTTTAACCAACGTGTTTAACCAACATGTTTAACCAACGTGTTTAACCAACCAACCAACCAACCAACCAACCAATCAATCAATCAATGCATGTTTCCGTTTCATGTGTTAAATACGGGATCCAAGATGTTTTTTTTCGCTTGTTTAAATTGAGCCTATCTAACGTGTTTAACCAGCCAACGTGTTTAACCAACGTGTTTAACCAACTTGTTTAACCAACCAACCAACCAACTTACCAACCAACCAACCAACCAATCAACCAATCACTGCATGTTTCCGTTTCATGTGTTAAATACGGGATCCAAGATGGTTTTTTATCGCTTGTTAAAATTGAGCCTATCAAACGTGTTTAAACTACGTGTTTAACCAGCATGTTTAACCAACGTGTTTAACCAGCATGTTTAACCAACGTGTTTAATCAACCAACTAACCAACCAACCAATAAATCAATGCATGTTTCCGTTTCATTTGTTAAATACGGGATCCAAGATGTTTTTTTTCGCTTGTTTAAATTGAGCCTATCTAACGTGTTTAACCAGCCAACGTGTTTAACCAACGTGTTTAACCAACTTGTTTAACCAACCAACCAACCAACTTACCAACCAACCAACCAACCAATCAACCAATCACTGCATGTTTCCGTTTCATGTGTTAAATACGGGATCCAAGATGGTTTTTTATCGCTTGTTAAAATTGAGCCTATCAAACGTGTTTAAACTACGTGTTTAACCAGCATGTTTAACCAACGTGTTTAACCAGCATGTTTAACCAACGTGTTTAATCAACCAACTAACCAACCAACCAATAAATCAATGCATGTTTCCGTTTCATTTGTTAAATACGGGATCCAAGATGTTTTTTTTCGCTTGTTTGAATTGAGCCTTTCCAACGTGTTTAACCAGCCAACGTGTTTAACCAACGTGTTCAACCAACATGTTTAACTAACGTGTTTAACCAACCAACCAACCAATCGATCACTTAATGTATGTTTCCGTGTCATGCGTTTAATACAGGATGCAAGGTCTCTTGAGGTTTTTTTTCCCTTGTTCTAAGTGACCCTATCAAACGTGTTTAATCAACCAACCAACCAACCAACCAACAAACCAACCAACCAACCAATCAATCAACCAACTAATCAATCAATCAATATGTATGACTGTTTATTTATGACAGTATATTGAAGGAACAAACTCTCAATTATTCAAGAAAATTTTTATTTTATTATTGTTCTTACGTCTCTTCTGAAAAAAAATCCACATATTCTCTGAAACTACAAGTCCAATCGACCTGAAAATTTGCAGTCAGCAGGGCATACATGTACTGAAGGTTCATAAAAAAACTTTTTGCAGATATCTCTCAAGACTTTTCCTAGAAAAAAGAAATGGCAATGCAGTAAAAATCGCTTGCTAGGTCCGTCAATCTCAGTAAAAACCTACAATAAAATGTCCGCTCCGAGATTGAAATACTAATCTGTGTTACAAACAGGTGCTGAAAAATGTACATTATCAGAAAATAATCCTTAAATGTGTTTTAAAGTTACACCGGATCGATTAAATCCAAAACATGCACTGCTGCTGAACTGTGATCAAAATGTCAATTTCCTACAATGACAAAAGAAATTACATTGTGTACATTCCATCTCTAGACATGTTGTCTGTTCAAGGTCCCGACCTAAAAAGAAATTAAAAGACCAAGTTTTTCTTAATATAAACCCGCGTCACGTGATGTCTCCTCAATCTTGCGCGCGCGCTGTATCTAAAATAAAAGAAAAACTTTCCAAACTAAACATGAAACTTCTCCGGTAACATAATAATATAGACCCCATACCAAAGCAAACAAACAAACAAATAAACAAATACCTCCCCCCCCCTTTTTCCAAATCAATCAATAAAAAAAATCAATTATCCATTCATCATAGGGGAAAGACTGCCTAACAATTGTTTTTGAAACAATTGCTTTATATTTATTATTAAGTCTTTCCACTTTTCTGTGGAAAGACTTATTGTTTTTCTTCTGATTATTAAGTCTTTCCACTTTTCTGTGGAAAGACTTATTGTTTTTCTTCTGATTATTATTATTATTATTATTTTTTTTTTCCGCCAAATTTTGTTCTTGCGATAAATGTTTGTTTCGCAATATGTCGCTTAAATATTTCTCATATGGTATCGTATAGTTTATGCGCTTTTAAATTTTACCCTGCTAAGCCGAACCATTTTCTTTGTAAGAGTTATCTCCCTATTCACTGTTTATTATCTGTGTGCATCTCCTTCGTAACAAAAAAAGATAGCGACAAAATTCTTTTTACAAATTGTTCGTTACATCCTCAGTAATTTTTGGCGCATTTGGATCGAAGCGATTCGATGAAATTTTATAGGAGTTATCTACCTTTACAAAATAAATTTGTCGGTATGTATATTTTACTCATAAACAGTTAACCGTATAACCCTGGAATGTTTTTATTTGAGTCCCCTAGGTCTTAACTTAGAAAATGAGGTCAAGGTCAAAGGTCAAGGTCAAATTCTAAATTGTGACTTTTGCTTGTTTTTACATTTTCTCCTTCACTTTGAGAGATACATATAAAAGAACAAGTGCAAAATGTCTGCTTAATAGTAATGAAGATATGCTACATTCAGTCTTATTCAATTAAATGGCATCTTATAGGAGTTGTTGCCCCTGAAATGTCTTGATATGAGGTTATTTGATTATTACTTCAAGTAAGTTCATTATAAAGACATTTGACCTTATACAAAAGGTTAAGTGACAAATGACCTTGAAAAATGGCTACCGGAAGTGACCTTGACAAAACCGGAAGTAGCTTTGTTTGCAGTTTTTTCACATACAAGTACTCAGAATCCATATATTTTAACTTATAGATACATAAACTGATTACTGAAGACTAAAAATGACTTCCAACTAACCGGAAGTAACCAATTATCTCCCATTCTACATGCAAAAGTATATAGAAACTATATATATTTGGAATCAGTGTGAAAGAAGCTATCATATGAGACCGGAAGTGACATACATTTCACCGGAAGTAGCATATTATCTCCCTTATATCACTTAAAAATATGATTAAACCATTATTTATCGCATCAGTATGATGAAACTATCTTGTTATCAAAATTTCTTTGGTGTGGAAAGACTTTCAATTGTTCTCTGAACAATTGGTTTTTAATTATTATTTTTTTTTTTTTTTCTTCCGCCAAATTTTGTTCTTGCGCAAAATGTTTGTTTCGCAATATGTCGCTTAGATATTTCCCATATGGTATCGTATAGTTTATGCGCTTTTAAATTTCACCCTGCTAAGGCGAACCATTTTCTATATAAGAGTTATCTCCCTTTTCACTGTTTATCCTCTGTGTGCATCTTCTTCGTAACAAAACAAGATAGCGACTAAATTCTTTTTACAAATTGTTCGTTACATCCTCAGTAATTTTTGGCGTATTTGGAACGAAGCGATTCGATGAAATTTTATAGGAGTTATCTATCTTTACGGAATAAATTTGTCGGTAGGTTTTTTTAACTCATAAACCGTTAACCGTATAACCCTGGAATGTTTTTATTTGAGTCCCCAGGGTCCTAACTTAGAAAATTAGGTCAAGGTCAAAGGTCAAGGTCATATTTTAGATTTTTATAAGTTTTTCATTTCCCTATAATTCTTGAACGGTTATAGATACAAAAAAATCAAGCAGTGAAAAATGCTCGGTACTTTAAGGGGCAACTTTTTTACATTATGACTATATTGATTTTACCATCATATAAGGGACATAACTCCCATCGATGGTTTTTAAAAAGCCATTTTTAGGCAAAACTCTTAAACAAAAGGTCCTTGACCCATAGGGTCTTTTGCAATGACCTTTTGGAGCAATGACCTTGACGAAGGTCACAAGGTCAAAGGTCAAGGTCATCAAATTATGTGGTTTTGGCACTATTTAAACAGTTTTATGAGTGTTTGAATTTCAATCAACCAACCAACCAACCAACCAACCAATCAATCAATCAATCAATCAATCAATCAATCAATGTTTCCGTTTCATGTGTTTGATACGGGATTCAAGGTTTCTTTTTTTCCGCTTGTTTTAATTGAGCCTATCAAACGTGTTTAACCAACATGTTTAACCAACATGTTTAACCAACATGTTTAACCAACGTGTTTAACCAACCAACCAACCAACCAACCAACCAACCTACCAACCAACCAACCAACCAAACAACCAACCAATCAATCAATCAATGCATGTTTCCGTTTCATGTGTTAAATACGGGATCCAAGATGTTTTTTTTTTCGCTCGTTTAAATTGAGCCTATCTAACGTGTTTAACCAGCCAACGTGTTTAACCAACGTGTTTAACCAACATGTTTAACCAACGTGTTTAACCAACCAACCAACCAACCAACCAACCAATCAATCAATCAATGCATGTTTCCGTTTCATGTGTTAAATACGGGATCCAAGATGTTTTTTTTCGCTTGTTTAAATTGAGCCTATCTAACGTGTTTAACCAGCCAACGTGTTTAACCAACGTGTTTAACCAACTTGTTTAACCAACCAACCAACCAACTTACCAACCAACCAACCAACCAATCAACCAATCACTGCATGTTTCCGTTTCATGTGTTAAATACGGGATCCAAGATGGTTTTTTATCGCTTGTTAAAATTGAGCCTATCAAACGTGTTTAAACTACGTGTTTAACCAGCATGTTTAACCAACGTGTTTAACCAGCATGTTTAACCAACGTGTTTAATCAACCAACTAACCAACCAACCAATAAATCAATGCATGTTTCCGTTTCATTTGTTAAATACGGGATCCAAGATGTTTTTTTTCGCTTGTTTAAATTGAGCCTATCTAACGTGTTTAACCAGCCAACGTGTTTAACCAACGTGTTTAACCAACTTGTTTAACCAACCAACCAACCAACTTACCAACCAACCAACCAACCAATCAACCAATCACTGCATGTTTCCGTTTCATGTGTTAAATACGGGATCCAAGATGGTTTTTTATCGCTTGTTAAAATTGAGCCTATCAAACGTGTTTAAACTACGTGTTTAACCAGCATGTTTAACCAACGTGTTTAACCAGCATGTTTAACCAACGTGTTTAATCAACCAACTAACCAACCAACCAATAAATCAATGCATGTTTCCGTTTCATTTGTTAAATACGGGATCCAAGATGTTTTTTTTCGCTTGTTTGAATTGAGCCTTTCCAACGTGTTTAACCAGCCAACGTGTTTAACCAACGTGTTCAACCAACATGTTTAACTAACGTGTTTAACCAACCAACCAACCAATCGATCACTTAATGTATGTTTCCGTGTCATGCGTTTAATACAGGATGCAAGGTCTCTTGAGGTTTTTTTTCCCTTGTTCTAAGTGACCCTATCAAACGTGTTTAATCAACCAACCAACCAACCAACCAACAAACCAACCAACCAACCAATCAATCAACCAACTAATCAATCAATCAATATGTATGACTGTTTATTTATGACAGTATATTGAAGGAACAAACTCTCAATTATTCAAGAAAATTTTTATTTTATTATTGTTCTTACGTCTCTTCTGAAAAAAAATCCACATATTCTCTGAAACTACAAGTCCAATCGACCTGAAAATTTGCAGTCAGCAGGGCATACATGTACTGAAGGTTCATAAAAAAACTTTTTGCAGATATCTCTCAAGACTTTTCCTAGAAAAAAGAAATGGCAATGCAGTAAAAATCGCTTGCTAGGTCCGTCAATCTCAGTAAAAACCTACAATAAAATGTCCGCTCCGAGATTGAAATACTAATCTGTGTTACAAACAGGTGCTGAAAAATGTACATTATCAGAAAATAATCCTTAAATGTGTTTTAAAGTTACACCGGATCGATTAAATCCAAAACATGCACTGCTGCTGAACTGTGATCAAAATGTCAATTTCCTACAATGACAAAAGAAATTACATTGTGTACATTCCATCTCTAGACATGTTGTCTGTTCAAGGTCCCGACCTAAAAAGAAATTAAAAGACCAAGTTTTTCTTAATATAAACCCGCGTCACGTGATGTCTCCTCAATCTTGCGCGCGCGCTGTATCTAAAATAAAAGAAAAACTTTCCAAACTAAACATGAAACTTCTCCGGTAACATAATAATATAGACCCCATACCAAAGCAAACAAACAAACAAATAAACAAATACCTCCCCCCCCTTTTTCCAAATCAATCAATAAAAAAAATCAATTATCCATTCATCATAGGGGAAAGACTGCCTAACAATTGTTTTTGAAACAATTGCTTTATATTTATTATTAAGTCTTTCCACTTTTCTGTGGAAAGACTTATTGTTTTTCTTCTGATTATTAAGTCTTTCCACTTTTCTGTGGAAAGACTTATTGTTTTTCTTCTGATTATTATTATTATTATTATTTTTTTTTTCCGCCAAATTTTGTTCTTGCGATAAATGTTTGTTTCGCAATATGTCGCTTAAATATTTCTCATATGGTATCGTATAGTTTATGCGCTTTTAAATTTTACCCTGCTAAGCCGAACCATTTTCTTTGTAAGAGTTATCTCCCTATTCACTGTTTATTATCTGTGTGCATCTCCTTCGTAACAAAAAAAGATAGCGACAAAATTCTTTTTACAAATTGTTCGTTACATCCTCAGTAATTTTTGGCGCATTTGGATCGAAGCGATTCGATGAAATTTTATAGGAGTTATCTACCTTTACAAAATAAATTTGTCGGTATGTATATTTTACTCATAAACAGTTAACCGTATAACCCTGGAATGTTTTTATTTGAGTCCCCTAGGTCTTAACTTAGAAAATGAGGTCAAGGTCAAAGGTCAAGGTCAAATTCTAAATTGTGACTTTTGCTTGTTTTTACATTTTCTCCTTCACTTTGAGAGATACATATAAAAGAACAAGTGCAAAATGTCTGCTTAATAGTAATGAAGATATGCTACATTCAGTCTTATTCAATTAAATGGCATCTTATAGGAGTTGTTGCCCCTGAAATGTCTTGATATGAGGTTATTTGATTATTACTTCAAGTAAGTTCATTATAAAGACATTTGACCTTATACAAAAGGTTAAGTGACAAATGACCTTGAAAAATGGCTACCGGAAGTGACCTTGACAAAACCGGAAGTAGCTTTGTTTGCAGTTTTTTCACATACAAGTACTCAGAATCCATATATTTTAACTTATAGATACATAAACTGATTACTGAAGACTAAAAATGACTTCCAACTAACCGGAAGTAACCAATTATCTCCCATTCTACATGCAAAAGTATATAGAAACTATATATATTTGGAATCAGTGTGAAAGAAGCTATCATATGAGACCGGAAGTGACATACATTTCACCGGAAGTAGCATATTATCTCCCTTATATCACTTAAAAATATGATTAAACCATTATTTATCGCATCAGTATGATGAAACTATCTTGTTATCAAAATTTCTTTGGTGTGGAAAGACTTTCAATTGTTCTCTGAACAATTGGTTTTTAATTATTATTTTTTTTTTTTTTTCTTCCGCCAAATTTTGTTCTTGCGCAAAATGTTTGTTTCGCAATATGTCGCTTAGATATTTCCCATATGGTATCGTATAGTTTATGCGCTTTTAAATTTCACCCTGCTAAGGCGAACCATTTTCTATATAAGAGTTATCTCCCTTTTCACTGTTTATCCTCTGTGTGCATCTTCTTCGTAACAAAACAAGATAGCGACTAAATTCTTTTTACAAATTGTTCGTTACATCCTCAGTAATTTTTGGCGTATTTGGAACGAAGCGATTCGATGAAATTTTATAGGAGTTATCTATCTTTACGGAATAAATTTGTCGGTAGGTTTTTTTAACTCATAAACCGTTAACCGTATAACCCTGGAATGTTTTTATTTGAGTCCCCAGGGTCCTAACTTAGAAAATTAGGTCAAGGTCAAAGGTCAAGGTCATATTTTAGATTTTTATAAGTTTTTCATTTCCCTATAATTCTTGAACGGTTATAGATACAAAAAAATCAAGCAGTGAAAAATGCTCGGTACTTTAAGGGGCAACTTTTTTACATTATGACTATATTGATTTTACCATCATATAAGGGACATAACTCCCATCGATGGTTTTTAAAAAGCCATTTTTAGGCAAAACTCTTAAACAAAAGGTCCTTGACCCATAGGGTCTTTTGCAATGACCTTTTGGAGCAATGACCTTGACGAAGGTCACAAGGTCAAAGGTCAAGGTCATCAAATTATGTGGTTTTGGCACTATTTAAACAGTTTTATGAGTGTTTGAATTTCAATCAACCAACCAACCAACCAACCAACCAATCAATCAATCAATCAATCAATCAATCAATCAATGTTTCCGTTTCATGTGTTTGATACGGGATTCAAGGTTTCTTTTTTTCCGCTTGTTTTAATTGAGCCTATCAAACGTGTTTAACCAACATGTTTAACCAACATGTTTAACCAACATGTTTAACCAACGTGTTTAACCAACCAACCAACCAACCAACCAACCAACCTACCAACCAACCAACCAACCAAACAACCAACCAATCAATCAATCAATGCATGTTTCCGTTTCATGTGTTAAATACGGGATCCAAGATGTTTTTTTTTTCGCTCGTTTAAATTGAGCCTATCTAACGTGTTTAACCAGCCAACGTGTTTAACCAACGTGTTTAACCAACATGTTTAACCAACGTGTTTAACCAACCAACCAACCAACCAACCAACCAATCAATCAATCAATGCATGTTTCCGTTTCATGTGTTAAATACGGGATCCAAGATGTTTTTTTTCGCTTGTTTAAATTGAGCCTATCTAACGTGTTTAACCAGCCAACGTGTTTAACCAACGTGTTTAACCAACTTGTTTAACCAACCAACCAACCAACTTACCAACCAACCAACCAACCAATCAACCAATCACTGCATGTTTCCGTTTCATGTGTTAAATACGGGATCCAAGATGGTTTTTTATCGCTTGTTAAAATTGAGCCTATCAAACGTGTTTAAACTACGTGTTTAACCAGCATGTTTAACCAACGTGTTTAACCAGCATGTTTAACCAACGTGTTTAATCAACCAACTAACCAACCAACCAATAAATCAATGCATGTTTCCGTTTCATTTGTTAAATACGGGATCCAAGATGTTTTTTTTCGCTTGTTTAAATTGAGCCTATCTAACGTGTTTAACCAGCCAACGTGTTTAACCAACGTGTTTAACCAACTTGTTTAACCAACCAACCAACCAACTTACCAACCAACCAACCAACCAATCAACCAATCACTGCATGTTTCCGTTTCATGTGTTAAATACGGGATCCAAGATGGTTTTTTATCGCTTGTTAAAATTGAGCCTATCAAACGTGTTTAAACTACGTGTTTAACCAGCATGTTTAACCAACGTGTTTAACCAGCATGTTTAACCAACGTGTTTAATCAACCAACTAACCAACCAACCAATAAATCAATGCATGTTTCCGTTTCATTTGTTAAATACGGGATCCAAGATGTTTTTTTTCGCTTGTTTGAATTGAGCCTTTCCAACGTGTTTAACCAGCCAACGTGTTTAACCAACGTGTTCAACCAACATGTTTAACTAACGTGTTTAACCAACCAACCAACCAATCGATCACTTAATGTATGTTTCCGTGTCATGCGTTTAATACAGGATGCAAGGTCTCTTGAGGTTTTTTTTCCCTTGTTCTAAGTGACCCTATCAAACGTGTTTAATCAACCAACCAACCAACCAACCAACAAACCAACCAACCAACCAATCAATCAACCAACTAATCAATCAATCAATATGTATGACTGTTTATTTATGACAGTATATTGAAGGAACAAACTCTCAATTATTCAAGAAAATTTTTATTTTATTATTGTTCTTACGTCTCTTCTGAAAAAAAATCCACATATTCTCTGAAACTACAAGTCCAATCGACCTGAAAATTTGCAGTCAGCAGGGCATACATGTACTGAAGGTTCATAAAAAAACTTTTTGCAGATATCTCTCAAGACTTTTCCTAGAAAAAAGAAATGGCAATGCAGTAAAAATCGCTTGCTAGGTCCGTCAATCTCAGTAAAAACCTACAATAAAATGTCCGCTCCGAGATTGAAATACTAATCTGTGTTACAAACAGGTGCTGAAAAATGTACATTATCAGAAAATAATCCTTAAATGTGTTTTAAAGTTACACCGGATCGATTAAATCCAAAACATGCACTGCTGCTGAACTGTGATCAAAATGTCAATTTCCTACAATGACAAAAGAAATTACATTGTGTACATTCCATCTCTAGACATGTTGTCTGTTCAAGGTCCCGACCTAAAAAGAAATTAAAAGACCAAGTTTTTCTTAATATAAACCCGCGTCACGTGATGTCTCCTCAATCTTGCGCGCGCGCTGTATCTAAAATAAAAGAAAAACTTTCCAAACTAAACATGAAACTTCTCCGGTAACATAATAATATAGACCCCATACCAAAGCAAACAAACAAACAAATAAACAAATACCTCCCCCCCCCTTTTTCCAAATCAATCAATAAAAAAAATCAATTATCCATTCATCATAGGGGAAAGACTGCCTAACAATTGTTTTTGAAACAATTGCTTTATATTTATTATTAAGTCTTTCCACTTTTCTGTGGAAAGACTTATTGTTTTTCTTCTGATTATTAAGTCTTTCCACTTTTCTGTGGAAAGACTTATTGTTTTTCTTCTGATTATTATTATTATTATTATTTTTTTTTTCCGCCAAATTTTGTTCTTGCGATAAATGTTTGTTTCGCAATATGTCGCTTAAATATTTCTCATATGGTATCGTATAGTTTATGCGCTTTTAAATTTTACCCTGCTAAGCCGAACCATTTTCTTTGTAAGAGTTATCTCCCTATTCACTGTTTATTATCTGTGTGCATCTCCTTCGTAACAAAAAAAGATAGCGACAAAATTCTTTTTACAAATTGTTCGTTACATCCTCAGTAATTTTTGGCGCATTTGGATCGAAGCGATTCGATGAAATTTTATAGGAGTTATCTACCTTTACAAAATAAATTTGTCGGTATGTATATTTTACTCATAAACAGTTAACCGTATAACCCTGGAATGTTTTTATTTGAGTCCCCTAGGTCTTAACTTAGAAAATGAGGTCAAGGTCAAAGGTCAAGGTCAAATTCTAAATTGTGACTTTTGCTTGTTTTTACATTTTCTCCTTCACTTTGAGAGATACATATAAAAGAACAAGTGCAAAATGTCTGCTTAATAGTAATGAAGATATGCTACATTCAGTCTTATTCAATTAAATGGCATCTTATAGGAGTTGTTGCCCCTGAAATGTCTTGATATGAGGTTATTTGATTATTACTTCAAGTAAGTTCATTATAAAGACATTTGACCTTATACAAAAGGTTAAGTGACAAATGACCTTGAAAAATGGCTACCGGAAGTGACCTTGACAAAACCGGAAGTAGCTTTGTTTGCAGTTTTTTCACATACAAGTACTCAGAATCCATATATTTTAACTTATAGATACATAAACTGATTACTGAAGACTAAAAATGACTTCCAACTAACCGGAAGTAACCAATTATCTCCCATTCTACATGCAAAAGTATATAGAAACTATATATATTTGGAATCAGTGTGAAAGAAGCTATCATATGAGACCGGAAGTGACATACATTTCACCGGAAGTAGCATATTATCTCCCTTATATCACTTAAAAATATGATTAAACCATTATTTATCGCATCAGTATGATGAAACTATCTTGTTATCAAAATTTCTTTGGTGTGGAAAGACTTTCAATTGTTCTCTGAACAATTGGTTTTTAATTATTATTTTTTTTTTTTTTTCTTCCGCCAAATTTTGTTCTTGCGCAAAATGTTTGTTTCGCAATATGTCGCTTAGATATTTCCCATATGGTATCGTATAGTTTATGCGCTTTTAAATTTCACCCTGCTAAGGCGAACCATTTTCTATATAAGAGTTATCTCCCTTTTCACTGTTTATCCTCTGTGTGCATCTTCTTCGTAACAAAACAAGATAGCGACTAAATTCTTTTTACAAATTGTTCGTTACATCCTCAGTAATTTTTGGCGTATTTGGAACGAAGCGATTCGATGAAATTTTATAGGAGTTATCTATCTTTACGGAATAAATTTGTCGGTAGGTTTTTTTAACTCATAAACCGTTAACCGTATAACCCTGGAATGTTTTTATTTGAGTCCCCAGGGTCCTAACTTAGAAAATTAGGTCAAGGTCAAAGGTCAAGGTCATATTTTAGATTTTTATAAGTTTTTCATTTCCCTATAATTCTTGAACGGTTATAGATACAAAAAAATCAAGCAGTGAAAAATGCTCGGTACTTTAAGGGGCAACTTTTTTACATTATGACTATATTGATTTTACCATCATATAAGGGACATAACTCCCATCGATGGTTTTTAAAAAGCCATTTTTAGGCAAAACTCTTAAACAAAAGGTCCTTGACCCATAGGGTCTTTTGCAATGACCTTTTGGAGCAATGACCTTGACGAAGGTCACAAGGTCAAAGGTCAAGGTCATCAAATTATGTGGTTTTGGCACTATTTAAACAGTTTTATGAGTGTTTGAATTTCAATCAACCAACCAACCAACCAACCAACCAATCAATCAATCAATCAATCAATCAATCAATGTTTCCGTTTCATGTGTTTGATACGGGATTCAAGGTTTCTTTTTTTCCGCTTGTTTTAATTGAGCCTATCAAACGTGTTTAACCAACATGTTTAACCAACATGTTTAACCAACATGTTTAACCAACGTGTTTAACCAACCAACCAACCAACCAACCAACCAACCTACCAACCAACCAACCAACCAAACAACCAACCAATCAATCAATCAATGCATGTTTCCGTTTCATGTGTTAAATACGGGATCCAAGATGTTTTTTTTTTCGCTCGTTTAAATTGAGCCTATCTAACGTGTTTAACCAGCCAACGTGTTTAACCAACGTGTTTAACCAACATGTTTAACCAACGTGTTTAACCAACCAACCAACCAACCAACCAACCAATCAATCAATCAATGCATGTTTCCGTTTCATGTGTTAAATACGGGATCCAAGATGTTTTTTTTCGCTTGTTTAAATTGAGCCTATCTAACGTGTTTAACCAGCCAACGTGTTTAACCAACGTGTTTAACCAACTTGTTTAACCAACCAACCAACCAACTTACCAACCAACCAACCAACCAATCAACCAATCACTGCATGTTTCCGTTTCATGTGTTAAATACGGGATCCAAGATGGTTTTTTATCGCTTGTTAAAATTGAGCCTATCAAACGTGTTTAAACTACGTGTTTAACCAGCATGTTTAACCAACGTGTTTAACCAGCATGTTTAACCAACGTGTTTAATCAACCAACTAACCAACCAACCAATAAATCAATGCATGTTTCCGTTTCATTTGTTAAATACGGGATCCAAGATGTTTTTTTTCGCTTGTTTAAATTGAGCCTATCTAACGTGTTTAACCAGCCAACGTGTTTAACCAACGTGTTTAACCAACTTGTTTAACCAACCAACCAACCAACTTACCAACCAACCAACCAACCAATCAACCAATCACTGCATGTTTCCGTTTCATGTGTTAAATACGGGATCCAAGATGGTTTTTTATCGCTTGTTAAAATTGAGCCTATCAAACGTGTTTAAACTACGTGTTTAACCAGCATGTTTAACCAACGTGTTTAACCAGCATGTTTAACCAACGTGTTTAATCAACCAACTAACCAACCAACCAATAAATCAATGCATGTTTCCGTTTCATTTGTTAAATACGGGATCCAAGATGTTTTTTTTCGCTTGTTTGAATTGAGCCTTTCCAACGTGTTTAACCAGCCAACGTGTTTAACCAACGTGTTCAACCAACATGTTTAACTAACGTGTTTAACCAACCAACCAACCAATCGATCACTTAATGTATGTTTCCGTGTCATGCGTTTAATACAGGATGCAAGGTCTCTTGAGGTTTTTTTTCCCTTGTTCTAAGTGACCCTATCAAACGTGTTTAATCAACCAACCAACCAACCAACCAACAAACCAACCAACCAACCAATCAATCAACCAACTAATCAATCAATCAATATGTATGACTGTTTATTTATGACAGTATATTGAAGGAACAAACTCTCAATTATTCAAGAAAATTTTTATTTTATTATTGTTCTTACGTCTCTTCTGAAAAAAAATCCACATATTCTCTGAAACTACAAGTCCAATCGACCTGAAAATTTGCAGTCAGCAGGGCATACATGTACTGAAGGTTCATAAAAAAACTTTTTGCAGATATCTCTCAAGACTTTTCCTAGAAAAAAGAAATGGCAATGCAGTAAAAATCGCTTGCTAGGTCCGTCAATCTCAGTAAAAACCTACAATAAAATGTCCGCTCCGAGATTGAAATACTAATCTGTGTTACAAACAGGTGCTGAAAAATGTACATTATCAGAAAATAATCCTTAAATGTGTTTTAAAGTTACACCGGATCGATTAAATCCAAAACATGCACTGCTGCTGAACTGTGATCAAAATGTCAATTTCCTACAATGACAAAAGAAATTACATTGTGTACATTCCATCTCTAGACATGTTGTCTGTTCAAGGTCCCGACCTAAAAAGAAATTAAAAGACCAAGTTTTTCTTAATATAAACCCGCGTCACGTGATGTCTCCTCAATCTTGCGCGCGCGCTGTATCTAAAATAAAAGAAAAACTTTCCAAACTAAACATGAAACTTCTCCGGTAACATAATAATATAGACCCCATACCAAAGCAAACAAACAAACAAATAAACAAATACCTCCCCCCCCCTTTTTCCAAATCAATCAATAAAAAAAATCAATTATCCATTCATCATAGGGGAAAGACTGCCTAACAATTGTTTTTGAAACAATTGCTTTATATTTATTATTAAGTCTTTCCACTTTTCTGTGGAAAGACTTATTGTTTTTCTTCTGATTATTAAGTCTTTCCACTTTTCTGTGGAAAGACTTATTGTTTTTCTTCTGATTATTATTATTATTATTATTTTTTTTTTCCGCCAAATTTTGTTCTTGCGATAAATGTTTGTTTCGCAATATGTCGCTTAAATATTTCTCATATGGTATCGTATAGTTTATGCGCTTTTAAATTTTACCCTGCTAAGCCGAACCATTTTCTTTGTAAGAGTTATCTCCCTATTCACTGTTTATTATCTGTGTGCATCTCCTTCGTAACAAAAAAAGATAGCGACAAAATTCTTTTTACAAATTGTTCGTTACATCCTCAGTAATTTTTGGCGCATTTGGATCGAAGCGATTCGATGAAATTTTATAGGAGTTATCTACCTTTACAAAATAAATTTGTCGGTATGTATATTTTACTCATAAACAGTTAACCGTATAACCCTGGAATGTTTTTATTTGAGTCCCCTAGGTCTTAACTTAGAAAATGAGGTCAAGGTCAAAGGTCAAGGTCAAATTCTAAATTGTGACTTTTGCTTGTTTTTACATTTTCTCCTTCACTTTGAGAGATACATATAAAAGAACAAGTGCAAAATGTCTGCTTAATAGTAATGAAGATATGCTACATTCAGTCTTATTCAATTAAATGGCATCTTATAGGAGTTGTTGCCCCTGAAATGTCTTGATATGAGGTTATTTGATTATTACTTCAAGTAAGTTCATTATAAAGACATTTGACCTTATACAAAAGGTTAAGTGACAAATGACCTTGAAAAATGGCTACCGGAAGTGACCTTGACAAAACCGGAAGTAGCTTTGTTTGCAGTTTTTTCACATACAAGTACTCAGAATC
The DNA here is from genome assembly GCF_963676685.1 of Mytilus edulis. Lineage (NCBI taxonomy): Eukaryota > Metazoa > Mollusca > Bivalvia > Mytilida > Mytilidae > Mytilus > Mytilus edulis. The sequence goes on from NC_092350.1 coordinate 43,047,172, forward strand.
CATATATTTTAACTTATAGATACATAAACTGATTACTGAAGACTAAAAATGACTTCCAACTAACCGGAAGTAACCAATTATCTCCCATTCTACATGCAAAAGTATATAGAAACTATATATATTTGGAATCAGTGTGAAAGAAGCTATCATATGAGACCGGAAGTGACATACATTTCACCGGAAGTAGCATATTATCTCCCTTATATCACTTAAAAATATGATTAAACCATTATTTATCGCATCAGTATGATGAAACTATCTTGTTATCAAAATTTCTTTGGTGTGGAAAGACTTTCAATTGTTCTCTGAACAATTGGTTTTTAATTATTATTTTTTTTTTTTTTTCTTCCGCCAAATTTTGTTCTTGCGCAAAATGTTTGTTTCGCAATATGTCGCTTAGATATTTCCCATATGGTATCGTATAGTTTATGCGCTTTTAAATTTCACCCTGCTAAGGCGAACCATTTTCTATATAAGAGTTATCTCCCTTTTCACTGTTTATCCTCTGTGTGCATCTTCTTCGTAACAAAACAAGATAGCGACTAAATTCTTTTTACAAATTGTTCGTTACATCCTCAGTAATTTTTGGCGTATTTGGAACGAAGCGATTCGATGAAATTTTATAGGAGTTATCTATCTTTACGGAATAAATTTGTCGGTAGGTTTTTTTAACTCATAAACCGTTAACCGTATAACCCTGGAATGTTTTTATTTGAGTCCCCAGGGTCCTAACTTAGAAAATTAGGTCAAGGTCAAAGGTCAAGGTCATATTTTAGATTTTTATAAGTTTTTCATTTCCCTATAATTCTTGAACGGTTATAGATACAAAAAAATCAAGCAGTGAAAAATGCTCGGTACTTTAAGGGGCAACTTTTTTACATTATGACTATATTGATTTTACCATCATATAAGGGACATAACTCCCATCGATGGTTTTTAAAAAGCCATTTTTAGGCAAAACTCTTAAACAAAAGGTCCTTGACCCATAGGGTCTTTTGCAATGACCTTTTGGAGCAATGACCTTGACGAAGGTCACAAGGTCAAAGGTCAAGGTCATCAAATTATGTGGTTTTGGCACTATTTAAACAGTTTTATGAGTGTTTGAATTTCAATCAACCAACCAACCAACCAACCAACCAATCAATCAATCAATCAATCAATCAATCAATCAATGTTTCCGTTTCATGTGTTTGATACGGGATTCAAGGTTTCTTTTTTTCCGCTTGTTTTAATTGAGCCTATCAAACGTGTTTAACCAACATGTTTAACCAACATGTTTAACCAACATGTTTAACCAACGTGTTTAACCAACCAACCAACCAACCAACCAACCAACCTACCAACCAACCAACCAACCAAACAACCAACCAATCAATCAATCAATGCATGTTTCCGTTTCATGTGTTAAATACGGGATCCAAGATGTTTTTTTTTTCGCTCGTTTAAATTGAGCCTATCTAACGTGTTTAACCAGCCAACGTGTTTAACCAACGTGTTTAACCAACATGTTTAACCAACGTGTTTAACCAACCAACCAACCAACCAACCAACCAATCAATCAATCAATGCATGTTTCCGTTTCATGTGTTAAATACGGGATCCAAGATGTTTTTTTTCGCTTGTTTAAATTGAGCCTATCTAACGTGTTTAACCAGCCAACGTGTTTAACCAACGTGTTTAACCAACTTGTTTAACCAACCAACCAACCAACTTACCAACCAACCAACCAACCAATCAACCAATCACTGCATGTTTCCGTTTCATGTGTTAAATACGGGATCCAAGATGGTTTTTTATCGCTTGTTAAAATTGAGCCTATCAAACGTGTTTAAACTACGTGTTTAACCAGCATGTTTAACCAACGTGTTTAACCAGCATGTTTAACCAACGTGTTTAATCAACCAACTAACCAACCAACCAATAAATCAATGCATGTTTCCGTTTCATTTGTTAAATACGGGATCCAAGATGTTTTTTTTCGCTTGTTTAAATTGAGCCTATCTAACGTGTTTAACCAGCCAACGTGTTTAACCAACGTGTTTAACCAACTTGTTTAACCAACCAACCAACCAACTTACCAACCAACCAACCAACCAATCAACCAATCACTGCATGTTTCCGTTTCATGTGTTAAATACGGGATCCAAGATGGTTTTTTATCGCTTGTTAAAATTGAGCCTATCAAACGTGTTTAAACTACGTGTTTAACCAGCATGTTTAACCAACGTGTTTAACCAGCATGTTTAACCAACGTGTTTAATCAACCAACTAACCAACCAACCAATAAATCAATGCATGTTTCCGTTTCATTTGTTAAATACGGGATCCAAGATGTTTTTTTTCGCTTGTTTGAATTGAGCCTTTCCAACGTGTTTAACCAGCCAACGTGTTTAACCAACGTGTTCAACCAACATGTTTAACTAACGTGTTTAACCAACCAACCAACCAATCGATCACTTAATGTATGTTTCCGTGTCATGCGTTTAATACAGGATGCAAGGTCTCTTGAGGTTTTTTTTCCCTTGTTCTAAGTGACCCTATCAAACGTGTTTAATCAACCAACCAACCAACCAACCAACAAACCAACCAACCAACCAATCAATCAACCAACTAATCAATCAATCAATATGTATGACTGTTTATTTATGACAGTATATTGAAGGAACAAACTCTCAATTATTCAAGAAAATTTTTATTTTATTATTGTTCTTACGTCTCTTCTGAAAAAAAATCCACATATTCTCTGAAACTACAAGTCCAATCGACCTGAAAATTTGCAGTCAGCAGGGCATACATGTACTGAAGGTTCATAAAAAAACTTTTTGCAGATATCTCTCAAGACTTTTCCTAGAAAAAAGAAATGGCAATGCAGTAAAAATCGCTTGCTAGGTCCGTCAATCTCAGTAAAAACCTACAATAAAATGTCCGCTCCGAGATTGAAATACTAATCTGTGTTACAAACAGGTGCTGAAAAATGTACATTATCAGAAAATAATCCTTAAATGTGTTTTAAAGTTACACCGGATCGATTAAATCCAAAACATGCACTGCTGCTGAACTGTGATCAAAATGTCAATTTCCTACAATGACAAAAGAAATTACATTGTGTACATTCCATCTCTAGACATGTTGTCTGTTCAAGGTCCCGACCTAAAAAGAAATTAAAAGACCAAGTTTTTCTTAATATAAACCCGCGTCACGTGATGTCTCCTCAATCTTGCGCGCGCGCTGTATCTAAAATAAAAGAAAAACTTTCCAAACTAAACATGAAACTTCTCCGGTAACATAATAATATAGACCCCATACCAAAGCAAACAAACAAACAAATAAACAAATACCTCCCCCCCCCTTTTTCCAAATCAATCAATAAAAAAAATCAATTATCCATTCATCATAGGGGAAAGACTGCCTAACAATTGTTTTTGAAACAATTGCTTTATATTTATTATTAAGTCTTTCCACTTTTCTGTGGAAAGACTTATTGTTTTTCTTCTGATTATTAAGTCTTTCCACTTTTCTGTGGAAAGACTTATTGTTTTTCTTCTGATTATTATTATTATTATTATTTTTTTTTTCCGCCAAATTTTGTTCTTGCGATAAATGTTTGTTTCGCAATATGTCGCTTAAATATTTCTCATATGGTATCGTATAGTTTATGCGCTTTTAAATTTTACCCTGCTAAGCCGAACCATTTTCTTTGTAAGAGTTATCTCCCTATTCACTGTTTATTATCTGTGTGCATCTCCTTCGTAACAAAAAAAGATAGCGACAAAATTCTTTTTACAAATTGTTCGTTACATCCTCAGTAATTTTTGGCGCATTTGGATCGAAGCGATTCGATGAAATTTTATAGGAGTTATCTACCTTTACAAAATAAATTTGTCGGTATGTATATTTTACTCATAAACAGTTAACCGTATAACCCTGGAATGTTTTTATTTGAGTCCCCTAGGTCTTAACTTAGAAAATGAGGTCAAGGTCAAAGGTCAAGGTCAAATTCTAAATTGTGACTTTTGCTTGTTTTTACATTTTCTCCTTCACTTTGAGAGATACATATAAAAGAACAAGTGCAAAATGTCTGCTTAATAGTAATGAAGATATGCTACATTCAGTCTTATTCAATTAAATGGCATCTTATAGGAGTTGTTGCCCCTGAAATGTCTTGATATGAGGTTATTTGATTATTACTTCAAGTAAGTTCATTATAAAGACATTTGACCTTATACAAAAGGTTAAGTGACAAATGACCTTGAAAAATGGCTACCGGAAGTGACCTTGACAAAACCGGAAGTAGCTTTGTTTGCAGTTTTTTCACATACAAGTACTCAGAATCCATATATTTTAACTTATAGATACATAAACTGATTACTGAAGACTAAAAATGACTTCCAACTAACCGGAAGTAACCAATTATCTCCCATTCTACATGCAAAAGTATATAGAAACTATATATATTTGGAATCAGTGTGAAAGAAGCTATCATATGAGACCGGAAGTGACATACATTTCACCGGAAGTAGCATATTATCTCCCTTATATCACTTAAAAATATGATTAAACCATTATTTATCGCATCAGTATGATGAAACTATCTTGTTATCAAAATTTCTTTGGTGTGGAAAGACTTTCAATTGTTCTCTGAACAATTGGTTTTTAATTATTATTTTTTTTTTTTTTTCTTCCGCCAAATTTTGTTCTTGCGCAAAATGTTTGTTTCGCAATATGTCGCTTAGATATTTCCCATATGGTATCGTATAGTTTATGCGCTTTTAAATTTCACCCTGCTAAGGCGAACCATTTTCTATATAAGAGTTATCTCCCTTTTCACTGTTTATCCTCTGTGTGCATCTTCTTCGTAACAAAACAAGATAGCGACTAAATTCTTTTTACAAATTGTTCGTTACATCCTCAGTAATTTTTGGCGTATTTGGAACGAAGCGATTCGATGAAATTTTATAGGAGTTATCTATCTTTACGGAATAAATTTGTCGGTAGGTTTTTTTAACTCATAAACCGTTAACCGTATAACCCTGGAATGTTTTTATTTGAGTCCCCAGGGTCCTAACTTAGAAAATTAGGTCAAGGTCAAAGGTCAAGGTCATATTTTAGATTTTTATAAGTTTTTCATTTCCCTATAATTCTTGAACGGTTATAGATACAAAAAAATCAAGCAGTGAAAAATGCTCGGTACTTTAAGGGGCAACTTTTTTACATTATGACTATATTGATTTTACCATCATATAAGGGACATAACTCCCATCGATGGTTTTTAAAAAGCCATTTTTAGGCAAAACTCTTAAACAAAAGGTCCTTGACCCATAGGGTCTTTTGCAATGACCTTTTGGAGCAATGACCTTGACGAAGGTCACAAGGTCAAAGGTCAAGGTCATCAAATTATGTGGTTTTGGCACTATTTAAACAGTTTTATGAGTGTTTGAATTTCAATCAACCAACCAACCAACCAACCAACCAATCAATCAATCAATCAATCAATCAATCAATGTTTCCGTTTCATGTGTTTGATACGGGATTCAAGGTTTCTTTTTTTCCGCTTGTTTTAATTGAGCCTATCAAACGTGTTTAACCAACATGTTTAACCAACATGTTTAACCAACATGTTTAACCAACGTGTTTAACCAACCAACCAACCAACCAACCAACCAACCTACCAACCAACCAACCAACCAAACAACCAACCAATCAATCAATCAATGCATGTTTCCGTTTCATGTGTTAAATACGGGATCCAAGATGTTTTTTTTTTCGCTCGTTTAAATTGAGCCTATCTAACGTGTTTAACCAGCCAACGTGTTTAACCAACGTGTTTAACCAACATGTTTAACCAACGTGTTTAACCAACCAACCAACCAACCAACCAACCAATCAATCAATCAATGCATGTTTCCGTTTCATGTGTTAAATACGGGATCCAAGATGTTTTTTTTCGCTTGTTTAAATTGAGCCTATCTAACGTGTTTAACCAGCCAACGTGTTTAACCAACGTGTTTAACCAACTTGTTTAACCAACCAACCAACCAACTTACCAACCAACCAACCAACCAATCAACCAATCACTGCATGTTTCCGTTTCATGTGTTAAATACGGGATCCAAGATGGTTTTTTATCGCTTGTTAAAATTGAGCCTATCAAACGTGTTTAAACTACGTGTTTAACCAGCATGTTTAACCAACGTGTTTAACCAGCATGTTTAACCAACGTGTTTAATCAACCAACTAACCAACCAACCAATAAATCAATGCATGTTTCCGTTTCATTTGTTAAATACGGGATCCAAGATGTTTTTTTTCGCTTGTTTAAATTGAGCCTATCTAACGTGTTTAACCAGCCAACGTGTTTAACCAACGTGTTTAACCAACTTGTTTAACCAACCAACCAACCAACTTACCAACCAACCAACCAACCAATCAACCAATCACTGCATGTTTCCGTTTCATGTGTTAAATACGGGATCCAAGATGGTTTTTTATCGCTTGTTAAAATTGAGCCTATCAAACGTGTTTAAACTACGTGTTTAACCAGCATGTTTAACCAACGTGTTTAACCAGCATGTTTAACCAACGTGTTTAATCAACCAACTAACCAACCAACCAATAAATCAATGCATGTTTCCGTTTCATTTGTTAAATACGGGATCCAAGATGTTTTTTTTCGCTTGTTTGAATTGAGCCTTTCCAACGTGTTTAACCAGCCAACGTGTTTAACCAACGTGTTCAACCAACATGTTTAACTAACGTGTTTAACCAACCAACCAACCAATCGATCACTTAATGTATGTTTCCGTGTCATGCGTTTAATACAGGATGCAAGGTCTCTTGAGGTTTTTTTTCCCTTGTTCTAAGTGACCCTATCAAACGTGTTTAATCAACCAACCAACCAACCAACCAACAAACCAACCAACCAACCAATCAATCAACCAACTAATCAATCAATCAATATGTATGACTGTTTATTTATGACAGTATATTGAAGGAACAAACTCTCAATTATTCAAGAAAATTTTTATTTTATTATTGTTCTTACGTCTCTTCTGAAAAAAAATCCACATATTCTCTGAAACTACAAGTCCAATCGACCTGAAAATTTGCAGTCAGCAGGGCATACATGTACTGAAGGTTCATAAAAAAACTTTTTGCAGATATCTCTCAAGACTTTTCCTAGAAAAAAGAAATGGCAATGCAGTAAAAATCGCTTGCTAGGTCCGTCAATCTCAGTAAAAACCTACAATAAAATGTCCGCTCCGAGATTGAAATACTAATCTGTGTTACAAACAGGTGCTGAAAAATGTACATTATCAGAAAATAATCCTTAAATGTGTTTTAAAGTTACACCGGATCGATTAAATCCAAAACATGCACTGCTGCTGAACTGTGATCAAAATGTCAATTTCCTACAATGACAAAAGAAATTACATTGTGTACATTCCATCTCTAGACATGTTGTCTGTTCAAGGTCCCGACCTAAAAAGAAATTAAAAGACCAAGTTTTTCTTAATATAAACCCGCGTCACGTGATGTCTCCTCAATCTTGCGCGCGCGCTGTATCTAAAATAAAAGAAAAACTTTCCAAACTAAACATGAAACTTCTCCGGTAACATAATAATATAGACCCCATACCAAAGCAAACAAACAAACAAATAAACAAATACCTCCCCCCCCCTTTTTCCAAATCAATCAATAAAAAAAATCAATTATCCATTCATCATAGGGGAAAGACTGCCTAACAATTGTTTTTGAAACAATTGCTTTATATTTATTATTAAGTCTTTCCACTTTTCTGTGGAAAGACTTATTGTTTTTCTTCTGATTATTAAGTCTTTCCACTTTTCTGTGGAAAGACTTATTGTTTTTCTTCTGATTATTATTATTATTATTATTTTTTTTTTCCGCCAAATTTTGTTCTTGCGATAAATGTTTGTTTCGCAATATGTCGCTTAAATATTTCTCATATGGTATCGTATAGTTTATGCGCTTTTAAATTTTACCCTGCTAAGCCGAACCATTTTCTTTGTAAGAGTTATCTCCCTATTCACTGTTTATTATCTGTGTGCATCTCCTTCGTAACAAAAAAAGATAGCGACAAAATTCTTTTTACAAATTGTTCGTTACATCCTCAGTAATTTTTGGCGCATTTGGATCGAAGCGATTCGATGAAATTTTATAGGAGTTATCTACCTTTACAAAATAAATTTGTCGGTATGTATATTTTACTCATAAACAGTTAACCGTATAACCCTGGAATGTTTTTATTTGAGTCCCCTAGGTCTTAACTTAGAAAATGAGGTCAAGGTCAAAGGTCAAGGTCAAATTCTAAATTGTGACTTTTGCTTGTTTTTACATTTTCTCCTTCACTTTGAGAGATACATATAAAAGAACAAGTGCAAAATGTCTGCTTAATAGTAATGAAGATATGCTACATTCAGTCTTATTCAATTAAATGGCATCTTATAGGAGTTGTTGCCCCTGAAATGTCTTGATATGAGGTTATTTGATTATTACTTCAAGTAAGTTCATTATAAAGACATTTGACCTTATACAAAAGGTTAAGTGACAAATGACCTTGAAAAATGGCTACCGGAAGTGACCTTGACAAAACCGGAAGTAGCTTTGTTTGCAGTTTTTTCACATACAAGTACTCAGAATCCATATATTTTAACTTATAGATACATAAACTGATTACTGAAGACTAAAAATGACTTCCAACTAACCGGAAGTAACCAATTATCTCCCATTCTACATGCAAAAGTATATAGAAACTATATATATTTGGAATCAGTGTGAAAGAAGCTATCATATGAGACCGGAAGTGACATACATTTCACCGGAAGTAGCATATTATCTCCCTTATATCACTTAAAAATATGATTAAACCATTATTTATCGCATCAGTATGATGAAACTATCTTGTTATCAAAATTTCTTTGGTGTGGAAAGACTTTCAATTGTTCTCTGAACAATTGGTTTTTAATTATTATTTTTTTTTTTTTTTCTTCCGCCAAATTTTGTTCTTGCGCAAAATGTTTGTTTCGCAATATGTCGCTTAGATATTTCCCATATGGTATCGTATAGTTTATGCGCTTTTAAATTTCACCCTGCTAAGGCGAACCATTTTCTATATAAGAGTTATCTCCCTTTTCACTGTTTATCCTCTGTGTGCATCTTCTTCGTAACAAAACAAGATAGCGACTAAATTCTTTTTACAAATTGTTCGTTACATCCTCAGTAATTTTTGGCGTATTTGGAACGAAGCGATTCGATGAAATTTTATAGGAGTTATCTATCTTTACGGAATAAATTTGTCGGTAGGTTTTTTTAACTCATAAACCGTTAACCGTATAACCCTGGAATGTTTTTATTTGAGTCCCCAGGGTCCTAACTTAGAAAATTAGGTCAAGGTCAAAGGTCAAGGTCATATTTTAGATTTTTATAAGTTTTTCATTTCCCTATAATTCTTGAACGGTTATAGATACAAAAAAATCAAGCAGTGAAAAATGCTCGGTACTTTAAGGGGCAACTTTTTTACATTATGACTATATTGATTTTACCATCATATAAGGGACATAACTCCCATCGATGGTTTTTAAAAAGCCATTTTTAGGCAAAACTCTTAAACAAAAGGTCCTTGACCCATAGGGTCTTTTGCAATGACCTTTTGGAGCAATGACCTTGACGAAGGTCACAAGGTCAAAGGTCAAGGTCATCAAATTATGTGGTTTTGGCACTATTTAAACAGTTTTATGAGTGTTTGAATTTCAATCAACCAACCAACCAACCAACCAACCAATCAATCAATCAATCAATCAATCAATCAATCAATGTTTCCGTTTCATGTGTTTGATACGGGATTCAAGGTTTCTTTTTTTCCGCTTGTTTTAATTGAGCCTATCAAACGTGTTTAACCAACATGTTTAACCAACATGTTTAACCAACATGTTTAACCAACGTGTTTAACCAACCAACCAACCAACCAACCAACCAACCTACCAACCAACCAACCAACCAAACAACCAACCAATCAATCAATCAATGCATGTTTCCGTTTCATGTGTTAAATACGGGATCCAAGATGTTTTTTTTTTCGCTCGTTTAAATTGAGCCTATCTAACGTGTTTAACCAGCCAACGTGTTTAACCAACGTGTTTAACCAACATGTTTAACCAACGTGTTTAACCAACCAACCAACCAACCAACCAACCAATCAATCAATCAATGCATGTTTCCGTTTCATGTGTTAAATACGGGATCCAAGATGTTTTTTTTCGCTTGTTTAAATTGAGCCTATCTAACGTGTTTAACCAGCCAACGTGTTTAACCAACGTGTTTAACCAACTTGTTTAACCAACCAACCAACCAACTTACCAACCAACCAACCAACCAATCAACCAATCACTGCATGTTTCCGTTTCATGTGTTAAATACGGGATCCAAGATGGTTTTTTATCGCTTGTTAAAATTGAGCCTATCAAACGTGTTTAAACTACGTGTTTAACCAGCATGTTTAACCAACGTGTTTAACCAGCATGTTTAACCAACGTGTTTAATCAACCAACTAACCAACCAACCAATAAATCAATGCATGTTTCCGTTTCATTTGTTAAATACGGGATCCAAGATGTTTTTTTTCGCTTGTTTAAATTGAGCCTATCTAACGTGTTTAACCAGCCAACGTGTTTAACCAACGTGTTTAACCAACTTGTTTAACCAACCAACCAACCAACTTACCAACCAACCAACCAACCAATCAACCAATCACTGCATGTTTCCGTTTCATGTGTTAAATACGGGATCCAAGATGGTTTTTTATCGCTTGTTAAAATTGAGCCTATCAAACGTGTTTAAACTACGTGTTTAACCAGCATGTTTAACCAACGTGTTTAACCAGCATGTTTAACCAACGTGTTTAATCAACCAACTAACCAACCAACCAATAAATCAATGCATGTTTCCGTTTCATTTGTTAAATACGGGATCCAAGATGTTTTTTTTCGCTTGTTTGAATTGAGCCTTTCCAACGTGTTTAACCAGCCAACGTGTTTAACCAACGTGTTCAACCAACATGTTTAACTAACGTGTTTAACCAACCAACCAACCAATCGATCACTTAATGTATGTTTCCGTGTCATGCGTTTAATACAGGATGCAAGGTCTCTTGAGGTTTTTTTTCCCTTGTTCTAAGTGACCCTATCAAACGTGTTTAATCAACCAACCAACCAACCAACCAACAAACCAACCAACCAACCAATCAATCAACCAACTAATCAATCAATCAATATGTATGACTGTTTATTTATGACAGTATATTGAAGGAACAAACTCTCAATTATTCAAGAAAATTTTTATTTTATTATTGTTCTTACGTCTCTTCTGAAAAAAAATCCACATATTCTCTGAAACTACAAGTCCAATCGACCTGAAAATTTGCAGTCAGCAGGGCATACATGTACTGAAGGTTCATAAAAAAACTTTTTGCAGATATCTCTCAAGACTTTTCCTAGAAAAAAGAAATGGCAATGCAGTAAAAATCGCTTGCTAGGTCCGTCAATCTCAGTAAAAACCTACAATAAAATGTCCGCTCCGAGATTGAAATACTAATCTGTGTTACAAACAGGTGCTGAAAAATGTACATTATCAGAAAATAATCCTTAAATGTGTTTTAAAGTTACACCGGATCGATTAAATCCAAAACATGCACTGCTGCTGAACTGTGATCAAAATGTCAATTTCCTACAATGACAAAAGAAATTACATTGTGTACATTCCATCTCTAGACATGTTGTCTGTTCAAGGTCCCGACCTAAAAAGAAATTAAAAGACCAAGTTTTTCTTAATATAAACCCGCGTCACGTGATGTCTCCTCAATCTTGCGCGCGCGCTGTATCTAAAATAAAAGAAAAACTTTCCAAACTAAACATGAAACTTCTCCGGTAACATAATAATATAGACCCCATACCAAAGCAAACAAACAAACAAATAAACAAATACCTCCCCCCCCCTTTTTCCAAATCAATCAATAAAAAAAATCAATTATCCATTCATCATAGGGGAAAGACTGCCTAACAATTGTTTTTGAAACAATTGCTTTATATTTATTATTAAGTCTTTCCACTTTTCTGTGGAAAGACTTATTGTTTTTCTTCTGATTATTAAGTCTTTCCACTTTTCTGTGGAAAGACTTATTGTTTTTCTTCTGATTATTAAGTCTTTCCACTTTTCTGTGGAAAGACTTATTGTTTTTGTTCTGATTATTATTATTTTTTTTATTTTTTTCTTCCGCCAAATTTTGTTCTTGCGCAAAATGTTTGTTTCGCAATATGTCGCTTAGATATTTCTCATATAGTATCGTATAGTTTATGCGCTTTTAAATTTCACCCTGCTAAGCGGAACCATTATCTATGTAAGAGTTATCTCCCTTTTCACTGTTTACCCTCTGTGTGCATCTCCTTCGTAACAAAACAAGATAGCGACAAATTTCTTTTTACAAATTGTTCGTTTCATCCTCAGTAATTTTTGGCGTATTTGGATCGAAGCGATTCGATGAAATTTTATAGGAGTTATCTACCTTTACAAAATAAATTTGTCGGTATGTTTGTTTAACTCATAAACACTTAACCGTATAACCCTGGAATGTTTTTAGTTGAGTCCTCTAGGTCCCAACTTAGAAAATGAGGTCAAGGTCAAAGGTCAAGGTCAAGTTCTGAATTGTGATTTTCGCTTGTTTTTGCATTTTCTCCGACATTTTGAGAGGTACAGAGAAAAAACAAGTGGAAAATGTCAGTTTTTTTTGTAATGAAGATATGCTACATTTAGTCTTATACAATTAAATGGCATCTTATAGGAGTTATTGCCCCTGAAATGTCTTGATATAAAGTTATTTGATTACAACTTCAATTAAGTTCATTATAAAGACATTTGACCTTATACAAAAGGTTAAGTGACAAATGACCTTGAAAAATGGCTACCGGAAGTGACCTTTAGAAAACCGGAAGTAGCTTTTTTTGCAATTTTTTTCACATAAAAGTACTCAAAATCCATATAATTTGTCATATAGATACATAAACAGATTACTGAAGACTAAAAATGACTTCCAACAAACCGGAAGTGGCCAATTATCTCCCATTCTACATGCAAAAGTATATAGAAACTATATATTTTTGGAATCAGTGTGAAAGAAGCTATCATATGAGACCGAAAGTGACATTCATTTCACCGGAAGTAGCATATTATCTCACTTATATCACTCAAAAAGATAATTAAACCATCATTTATCGCATCAGTATAAACAAATTACCTTCTTATTCAAATTTCTCTGGTGTGGAAAGACTTTCAATTGTTCTCTGAACAATTGGTTTTTAATTATTATTATTATTATTTTTTTTTTCCGCCAAATTTTGTTCTTGCGATAAATGTTTGTTTCGCAATATGTCGCTTAAATATTTCTCATATGGTATCGTATAGTTTATGCGCTTTTAAATTTTACCCTGCTAAGCCGAACCATTTTCTTTGTAAGAGTTATCTCCCTATTCACTGTTTATTATCTGTGTGCATCTCCTTCGTAACAAAAAAAGATAGCGACAAAATTCTTTTTACAAATTGTTCGTTACATCCTCAGTAATTTTTGGCGCATTTGGATCGAAGCGATTCGATGAAATTTTATAGGAGTTATCTACCTTTACAAAATAAATTTGTCGGTATGTATATTTTACTCATAAACAGTTAACCGTATAACCCTGGAATGTTTTTATTTGAGTCCCCTAGGTCTTAACTTAGAAAATGAGGTCAAGGTCAAAGGTCAAGGTCAAATTCTAAATTGTGACTTTTGCTTGTTTTTACATTTTCTCCTTCACTTTGAGAGATACATATAAAAGAACAAGTGCAAAATGTCTGCTTAATAGTAATGAAGATATGCTACATTCAGTCTTATTCAATTAAATGGCATCTTATAGGAGTTGTTGCCCCTGAAATGTCTTGATATGAGGTTATTTGATTATTACTTCAAGTAAGTTCATTATAAAGACATTTGACCTTATACAAAAGGTTAAGTGACAAATGACCTTGAAAAATGGCTACCGGAAGTGACCTTGACAAAACCGGAAGTAGCTTTGTTTGCAGTTTTTTCACATACAAGTACTCAGAATCCATATATTTTAACTTATAGATACATAAACTGATTACTGAAGACTAAAAATGACTTCCAACTAACCGGAAGTAACCAATTATCTCCCATTCTACATGCAAAAGTATATAGAAACTATATATATTTGGAATCAGTGTGAAAGAAGCTATCATATGAGACCGGAAGTGACATACATTTCACCGGAAGTAGCATATTATCTCCCTTATATCACTTAAAAATATGATTAAACCATTATTTATCGCATCAGTATGATGAAACTATCTTGTTATCAAAATTTCTTTGGTGTGGAAAGACTTTCAATTGTTCTCTGAACAATTGGTTTTTAATTATTATTTTTTTTTTTTTTTCTTCCGCCAAATTTTGTTCTTGCGCAAAATGTTTGTTTCGCAATATGTCGCTTAGATATTTCCCATATGGTATCGTATAGTTTATGCGCTTTTAAATTTCACCCTGCTAAGGCGAACCATTTTCTATATAAGAGTTATCTCCCTTTTCACTGTTTATCCTCTGTGTGCATCTTCTTCGTAACAAAACAAGATAGCGACTAAATTCTTTTTACAAATTGTTCGTTACATCCTCAGTAATTTTTGGCGTATTTGGAACGAAGCGATTCGATGAAATTTTATAGGAGTTATCTATCTTTACGGAATAAATTTGTCGGTAGGTTTTTTTAACTCATAAACCGTTAACCGTATAACCCTGGAATGTTTTTATTTGAGTCCCCAGGGTCCTAACTTAGAAAATTAGGTCAAGGTCAAAGGTCAAGGTCATATTTTAGATTTTTATAAGTTTTTCATTTCCCTATAATTCTTGAACGGTTATAGATACAAAAAAATCAAGCAGTGAAAAATGCTCGGTACTTTAAGGGGCAACTTTTTTACATTATGACTATATTGATTTTACCATCATATAAGGGACATAACTCCCATCGATGGTTTTTAAAAAGCCATTTTTAGGCAAAACTCTTAAACAAAAGGTCCTTGACCCATAGGGTCTTTTGCAATGACCTTTTGGAGCAATGACCTTGACGAAGGTCACAAGGTCAAAGGTCAAGGTCATCAAATTATGTGGTTTTGGCACTATTTAAACAGTTTTATGAGTGTTTGAATTTCAATCAACCAACCAACCAACCAACCAACCAATCAATCAATCAATCAATCAATCAATCAATCAATGTTTCCGTTTCATGTGTTTGATACGGGATTCAAGGTTTCTTTTTTTCCGCTTGTTTTAATTGAGCCTATCAAACGTGTTTAACCAACATGTTTAACCAACATGTTTAACCAACATGTTTAACCAACGTGTTTAACCAACCAACCAACCAACCAACCAACCAACCTACCAACCAACCAACCAACCAAACAACCAACCAATCAATCAATCAATGCATGTTTCCGTTTCATGTGTTAAATACGGGATCCAAGATGTTTTTTTTTTCGCTCGTTTAAATTGAGCCTATCTAACGTGTTTAACCAGCCAACGTGTTTAACCAACGTGTTTAACCAACATGTTTAACCAACGTGTTTAACCAACCAACCAACCAACCAACCAACCAATCAATCAATCAATGCATGTTTCCGTTTCATGTGTTAAATACGGGATCCAAGATGTTTTTTTTCGCTTGTTTAAATTGAGCCTATCTAACGTGTTTAACCAGCCAACGTGTTTAACCAACGTGTTTAACCAACTTGTTTAACCAACCAACCAACCAACTTACCAACCAACCAACCAACCAATCAACCAATCACTGCATGTTTCCGTTTCATGTGTTAAATACGGGATCCAAGATGGTTTTTTATCGCTTGTTAAAATTGAGCCTATCAAACGTGTTTAAACTACGTGTTTAACCAGCATGTTTAACCAACGTGTTTAACCAGCATGTTTAACCAACGTGTTTAATCAACCAACTAACCAACCAACCAATAAATCAATGCATGTTTCCGTTTCATTTGTTAAATACGGGATCCAAGATGTTTTTTTTCGCTTGTTTGAATTGAGCCTTTCCAACGTGTTTAACCAGCCAACGTGTTTAACCAACGTGTTCAACCAACATGTTTAACTAACGTGTTTAACCAACCAACCAACCAATCGATCACTTAATGTATGTTTCCGTGTCATGCGTTTAATACAGGATGCAAGGTCTCTTGAGTTTTTTTTTCCCTTGTTCTAAGTGACCCTATCAAACGTGTTTAATCAACCAACCAACCAACCAACCAACAAACCAACCAACCAACCAATCAATCAACCAACTAATCAATCAATCAATATGTATGACTGTTTATTTATGACAGTATATTGAAGGAACAAACTCTCAATTATTCAAGAAAATTTTTATTTTATTATTGTTCTTACGTCTCTTCTGAAAAAAAATCCACATATTCTCTGAAACTACAAGTCCAATCGACCTGAAAATTTGCAGTCAGCAGGGCATACATGTACTGAAGGTTCATAAAAAAACTTTTTGCAGATATCTCTCAAGACTTTTCCTAGAAAAAAGAAATGGCAATGCAGTAAAAATCGCTTGCTAGGTCCGTCAATCTCAGTAAAAACCTACAATAAAATGTCCGCTCCGAGATTGAAATACTAATCTGTGTTACAAACAGGTGCTGAAAAATGTACATTATCAGAAAATAATCCTTAAATGTGTTTTAAAGTTACACCGGATCGATTAAATCCAAAACATGCACTGCTGCTGAACTGTGATCAAAATGTCAATTTCCTACAATGACAAAAGAAATTACATTGTGTACATTCCATCTCTAGACATGTTGTCTGTTCAAGGTCCCGACCTAAAAAGAAATTAAAAGACCAAGTTTTTCTTAATATAAACCCGCGTCACGTGATGTCTCCTCAATCTTGCGCGCGCGCTGTATCTAAAATAAAAGAAAAACTTTCCAAACTAAACATGAAACTTCTCCGGTAACATAATAATATAGACCCCATACCAAAGCAAACAAACAAACAAATAAACAAATACCTCCCCCCCCCTTTTTCCAAATCAATCAATAAAAAAAATCAATTATCCATTCATCATAGGGGAAAGACTGCCTAACAATTGTTTTTGAAACAATTGCTTTATATTTATTATTAAGTCTTTCCACTTTTCTGTGGAAAGACTTATTGTTTTTCTTCTGATTATTAAGTCTTTCCACTTTTCTGTGGAAAGACTTATTGTTTTTCTTCTGATTATTATTATTATTATTATTTTTTTTTTCCGCCAAATTTTGTTCTTGCGATAAATGTTTGTTTCGCAATATGTCGCTTAAATATTTCTCATATGGTATCGTATAGTTTATGCGCTTTTAAATTTTACCCTGCTAAGCCGAACCATTTTCTTTGTAAGAGTTATCTCCCTATTCACTGTTTATTATCTGTGTGCATCTCCTTCGTAACAAAAAAAGATAGCGACAAAATTCTTTTTACAAATTGTTCGTTACATCCTCAGTAATTTTTGGCGCATTTGGATCGAAGCGATTCGATGAAATTTTATAGGAGTTATCTACCTTTACAAAATAAATTTGTCGGTATGTTTAGTTAACTCATAAACCGTTAACCGTATAACCCTGGAATGTTTTTATTTGAGTCCAATGGGTCCCAACTTAGAAAATGAGGTCAAGGTCAAAGGTCAAGGTCAAGTTCTAAATTGTGACTTTTGCTTGTTTTTGCATTTTCTCCGACACTTTGAGAGATACACATAAAAGAACAAGTGCAAAATGTCAGCTTTATTGTAATGAAGATATGTTACATTTAGTCTTATACAATTAAATGGCATCTTATAGGAGTTGGTGCCCCTGAAATGTCTTGATATGAAGTTATTTGATTATAACTTCAATTAAGTTCATTATAAAGACATTTGACCTCATACAAAAGGTTAAGTGACTAATGACCTTGAAAAATGGCTACCGGAAGTGACCTTTAGAAAACCGGAAGTAGCTATTTTTGCAATTTCTTTCACCTAAAAGTACCCAGAATCCATATATTTTGTCATATAGATACATGAACAGATTACTGAAGACTAAAAATGACTTCCAACAAACCGGAAGTGGCCAATTATCTCCCATTCTACATACAAAAGTATATATAAACTATATATTTTTGGAATCAGTGTGAAAGAAGCTATCATATGAGACCGGATGTGACATTCATTTTACCGGAAGTAGCATATTATCTCCCTTATATCACTCAAAAAGATAATCAAACCATCATTTATCGCATCAGTATGAAAAACTATCTTCTTATGAAAATTTCTTTGGTGTGGAAAGACTTTCAATTGTTCTCTGAACAATTGGTTTTTAATTATTTTTTTTTTTTTTCCGCCTCATTCTGAAATTTTTGTTTCGCAATATGTCGCTTAGATATTTTGTATATTGTATCGTATAGTTTATACGGTTTTAAATCTCACCCTGCTAAGATGAACAATTTTTTTTGTAAGAGTTATCTCCCTATTCACTGTTTATCATCTGTGTGCATCTCCTTTGTAACAGAAAAAGATAGCGACAAAATTCCTTTTACAAATTGTTAGTTACATCCTCAGAAATTTTTGGCTAATTTGGATCAAAGCCATTCGATGACATTTTATAGGAGTTATCTACCTTTACAAAATAAATTTGTCGGTATGTTTTTTTAACTCATAATCAGTTAACCGTATAATCCTGGAATGTTTTTATTTGGGGCCCCTAGGTCCTAACTTAGAAAATGAGGTCAAGGTCAAAGGTCAAGGTCAAGTTCTCAATTGTGACTTTTGCTTGTTTTTGCATTTTCTCCGACACTGTGAAAGATACATATAAAAGAACAAGTGTAAAATGTCTGCTTTATTGTAATGAAGATATGCTACATTTTGTCTTATACAATTTAATGGCATCTTATAGGAGTTGGTGCCCCCTGAAATGTCATGATATGAGGTTATTTGATTATAACTTCAACTAAGTTCATTATAAAGGCATTTGACCTTTTACAAAAGGTTAGGTGACAAATGACCTTGAAAAATGACTACCGGAAGTGACCTTGAGAAAACCGGAAGTAGCCTTTTTTGCAATTTTTACATTTAAAAGTACTCAGAATCCATATATTTCGTCATATAGATACATAAACTGATTACTGACGACTTAAAACGACTACCAACAAACCGGAAGTGACCAATTATCTCCCATTCTACATACAAAAGTATATAGAAACTATATATTTTTGGAATCAGTGTGAAAGAAGCTATCATATGAGACCGGAAGTGACATTAATTTCACCGGAAGTAGCATATTATTTCCCTTATATCACTCAAAAATATAATTAAACCATTATTAATCGCATCAGTATGAAGAAACTATCTTCTTATCATAATTTCTTTGGTGTGGAAAGACTTTCAATTGTTCTCTGAACAATTGGTTTTTGATTATTTTTTTTTTCCGCCAAATTTTGTTCTTGCGATAAATGTTTGTTTCGCAATATGTCGCTTAGATATTTCTCACATGGTATCGTATAGTTTATGCGCTTTTAAATTTCACCCTGCTAAGGCGAACCATTTTCTTTGTAAGAGTTATCTCCCTATTCCCTGTTTTTCATCTGTGTGCATCTCCTTCGTAACAAAAAAAGATAGCGACAAAATTCCTTTTACAAATTGTTCGTTACAGCCTCAAGAATTTTTGGCTAATTTGGATCGAAGCGATTCGATGACATTTTATAGGAGTTATCTACCTTTACAAAATAAATTTGTCGGTATGTTTTTTTAACTCATAAAAAGTTAACCGTATAACCCTGGAATGATTTATTTGAGGCCCCTAGGTCCTAACTTAGAAAACGATGTCAAGGTCAAAGGTCAAGGTCAAGTTCTCAAATGTGAGTTTTGCTTGTTTTTGCATTTTCTCCGACACTTTGAAAGATACATATAAAAGAACAAGTGCAAAATGTCTGCTTTATTGTAATAAAGATATGCTACGTTTAGTCTAATATAATTTAATGGGATCTTATAGGAGTTGGTGCCCCTGAAATGTCTTGATATGAGGTTATTTGATTATAACTTTAACTAAGTTCATTATAAAGGCATTTGACCTTGTACAAAAGGTTAGGTGACAAATGACCTTGAAAAATGACTACCGGAAGTGACCTTGAGAAAACCGGAAATAGCCTTTTTTGCAATTTTTTCATATAAAAGTACTCAGAATCCATATATTTTGTCATATAGATACATAAACTGATTACTGAAGACTAAAATTGACTTCCAACAAACCGGAAGTGTCCAATTATCTCCCAATATACATACAAAAGTATATAGAAACTATATATTTTTGGAATCAGTGTGAAAGAAGCTATCATATGAGACCGGAAGTGACATCCATTTCACCGGAAGTAGCATATTATCTTCCTTATATCTTTCATTAATATAATAAAAACATGACTTATCGCATCAGTATGAAGAAACTATCTTATCAGAATTTCTTTGGTGTGGAAAGACTTTCAATTGTTCTCTGAACAATTGGTTTTTAATTAAGTCTTTTCACTTTTTTGTGAAAAGACTTATTGTATTTCTTCTGATTATTATTATTATTTTTTTCTTCCGCCAAATTTTGTTCTTGCGATAAATGTTTGTTTCGCAATATGTCGCTTAGATATTTCTCATATGGTATCGTATAGTTTATGCACTTTTAAATTTCACCCTGCTAAGGCGAACCATTTTCTATGTAAGAGTTATCTCCCTTTTCACTGTTTATCCTCTGTGTGCATCTTCTTCGTAACAAAACAAGATAGCGACAAAATTCTTTTTACAAATTGTTCGTTACATCCTCAGTAATTTTTGGCGTATTTTGAACGAAGCGATTCGATGAAATTTTTATAGGAGTTATCTACCTTTACAAAATAAATTTGTCGGTATGTTTATTTAACTCATAAACAGTAAACCGTACAACCCTGGAATGTTTTTATTTGAGTCCCCTAGGTCTTAACATAGAAAATGAGGTCAAGGTCAAAGGTCAAGGTCAAGTTCTCAATTGTGACTTTTGCTTGTTTTTGCATTTTTTCTTACACTTTGAAAGATATATATTAAAGAACAAGTGCAAAATGTCAGCTTTATTGTAATGAAGATATGCTACATTTAGTCTTATACAATTAAATGGCAATTTATAGGAGTTGTTGCCCCTGAAATGTCTTGATATGAGGTTATTTGATTATAACTTCAATTAAGTTCATTATAAAAACATTTGACCTTATACAAAAGGTTAAGTGACAAATGACCTTGAAAAATTGCTACCGGAAGTGACCTTTAGAAAACCGGAAGTAGCTTTTTTTGCAATTTTTTCACATAAAATTACTCAGAATCCATTTATTTTGTCATATAGATACATGAAGAGATTGCTGAAGACTAAAAACGACTGCCATCAAACCGGAAGTGGTC